>NC_060904.1:1372088-1574588 GCF_014805685.1 Silurus meridionalis
GCCCTGCCCATCCTCATCCTGCCCCACCTTGTCCCGCCCCACCCCTCCTCATCCTGCCCCACCTTGTCTCGTCTTGTCCCACCCCTCCTCATTCAGCGCCGCCCCACACTATTTTCTACTAGATTGTCTGTGATCTTTGAATATGTTGCTCTATTTTGTTTTATATTATAATAATTTGTGTCTTCCTAAGAAAAATGTTCCAAAGAAATTCCCTTTCATTGTTAGATTGGATGTTAGATTGTTAGATTGTAAGTGTTGTACACTTTAGTGCATCGGTCATATTTGGTACTGTGAGATTTAAATGACTACACTGTGTGATTAAATGGATAGGGAAAATAAATAAATAAATAAATAAATAAATAAATACATACTTTTTTGGGTTTGTGCTCTGAAACAATTCAATCCAATGTCTGCTTCTTGTTCTGCTTTCAATATCAAGTCAATAAAGAAACAAAGGTGTCACCATTCACATTCTGCTTTCCGATTGTGAATAAAAAACAAAACAATCAACGCTGCATACACAAGCCTGAAATCACTTTTTGGTTTCTGTATCTGATAAAAAAAAACTAAAACAAAAAGAACAACTTTTCTTATTTTTTCATTTTTCTTGCCATGCACTAAACTGGGACCCGAATCATTTCTTTGGCATATTGTCAATATGGACTCAATACCAACTCAATTGGTTTCTATTTGCTTCAACAAACAAGGTCAAGAAATCAAATATTAATGAATCCAGATATAAAAAAACAGCAAAAAAATTCTGAATCCAATTTCCAGTCAACGCGGGAATTATGTTTTAATAAAGGATATTAAAATATGTATTAATGTAACCAGGAGGACATGTGGAAATGGTGGCTCAGAGGTTAGGACAATGTGCTTCTACTCAGCAGATTGTGAGTTCAAATCCCATCACCAGTAAGTTGCTGCGGAGGGGCCCCTAAGCAAGGCCCTTAACCTTCGATTGCTCAGTTGTATAAATGCGATAAATGTAAAGGAACATCGAACAAAATACCATAAATGTACAAAAGATACAGCATTTATTATATGATAGCACCTGGGAGTCTATTCTTTAGGGTGAAATTATTATCCAATCTCATGCTCTCTAAAAAAACCTGCTGATGTTCTTCAGGGTTTCTCGTCATAAACGCTCCTTAAATTGAATGCCTTTTAAACTTTGTAAAAAAAATTATACAGGTGCTATGGACAAAAGTGTGTGGACACCTAAAGATTTGAACATCCCATTCCACCGTGAGTCTCCATTTGCAGCTATAATAAGTTCCACTCTTCTGGGAAGATGTTCCACTAGATTTTGTGGAGAGTTTGTGGATTTTGTGTTGTTTATATTTATCTCAATAGGGTTTATCTCAATAGTTTTTGTGCACTAGGGCATTGTCATGCTGGAACAGGTTTTGGGTCTTCAAGTTGAAGTGAAGGGAAGATTTTATGCTCCAGGATCCAGAGACGTCCTACACAACTGTGCCTTCAACTTTGTGGGGAAGAAGCACATACGGCTGGGAAAGTCAGGTGTCCCAATACTTTTGACTATACAGTATGTATGGTAGATAGATAGATAGATAGATAGATAGATAGATAGATAGATAGATAGATAGATAGATAGATAGATAGATAGATAATAAAGTGTAAAAATAAAACACGAGGTTAAATTTTTTATCAGTGAAAAACAGTTGGATAATAAACACTTCAGGATACACAATAGAGCTGGAGAGAAAATAGCATAGGAGAGGAGAGGAGGGGAGAGGAGAGGAGAGGAGAGGAGAGGAGAGGAGGATGGAACCTGAGAAGCAAAACGAAGAAGAAAACAGGAGGACAGGACGACCGACCTGGTTGTAGTTGTGGACGGCTCCTCCAGGATGCTGCAGCTGAGGTGATGCTGAAAGCTGGGCGTCGTTCAGAGCTGAAGTCTGGCTGCTGTGATATCCGGAGGAGTTCGAGCCGAGCTGCAGCGAGCTGTGAGAGAGCAGACTCGGTCCTGTGTGTTAAAACCAAAAAGAGAGAGAGAGAGAGAGAGAGAGAGAGAGAGAGAGAGAGAGAGAGAGAGGGAAGAGAGATAGGAGGAGAGATGGAGGAAGAGAGAAAGAGAGAGAGAGAGAGAGAGAGAGAGAGAGAGAGAGAGATATTTAGAAAGGCAGCAATGGAAGCCACAGCCAGGCAAAACCAGCATGCATAATTTATCAGAAGAGGAGGAGGAGGAAAGTAGTGAAGTAGTGTATGTGTGTGTGTGTGTGTGTGTGTGTGTGTGTGTGTTGTGAGAGAAGGATGGCAGAAAGAGCCCTGAAGCCGAGAATAAAAAAGGAGGGGGGGGGGGGGGTAAAGTCTAAAAAAAACCTCGAAAAAACCCATCTGAGGTTCTATGAAGAGCTAGAACTTTGGTGAGTCAAGAGCCGTGTGAGAGAGAGTGAGAGCTGTTCCTCATGTTTAGCTTTCATCATCAAACAACACGGTTTTTACATCTTAAAGATTGTAATCCCCTCTGAAGGAAATGGCAGGATGGTGTGATGCTAATCTGTGGCTCTTATTAGCCAAACATATAAAACTGAGAGATGCAGCAGACTTGTGGGTAATTCCTTTCCTTCTCCATTCATGTGGAATAGATGGCAGGATAGTTTCATTTTCTCTATCTATCTATCTATCTATCTATCTATCTATCTATCTATCTATCTATCTATCTGTCTGTCTGTCTGTCTGTCTGTCTGTCTGTCTGTCTGTCTGTCTGTCTGTCTGTCTGTCTGTCTGTCTGTTTGTTTGTTTGTTGATTTGAATTCAGATTTATTAATCCAGTGATTGTGAGTTATAACCCTTTGAGAAGAACTTTATGGTTTATAAATACTATATTTATCCTGCACATCAGGATGAATGTCTATGCGAACATCTGCTCAGCTTTCAGAATGTATTATCGATGTTATTTTGTTGAAGAAACCCTGAAACTCATACTGCAGAGAAACATTTCTTCTGATGTTCACAAGATCCTGGATTCGACTCTTTGCTCCTCGGTGCACGTGTAGTCTGTCGATGCAACAAGGCAGGCACAACACGTGCGAGGAGCGACGTCCATCCACGATATCTCCCGACGTCCCAACACACACACTGATGCATGGTTATTAAATCTAATGAAATGCTTTTGTGCACAAAGCCAGCGGTGGAACATCTCCTGCTATGGAGCTTAAAAGCGACTAAACACCTTTAGGATGAATGAATCTCAAACAAATCTCCACAAAATCTAATGGAACATCTTCTTCTTTTTCACTTCTGAGAGAAAACAGTAACTCACAATAAAAGTATTTATGGAATCTATATAAATCTGGTCATCGTTTCTGATCCAGGATGTTGCGACCTTTTCCACATGACGCACTCCGAGCGCTCTTCAGCGCTTCGATCCCGGAATTAGGAGCGTAATGCGGTTTTGTTGAAGAGGCCAGAACGCGCTGCGAGATGCGACTACTGAAATGAGACTGTACGCTTTTACCGGACCCTTTGGGCTCTGCTGTAATCGTCGCGCCTGCGTTTTTCAGACCATCGGCTCTCAAAAGGCAGGGGGGAAAAAAGAGTGGCAATTTTCTAAATATAATTTAATTACTCCCTCTTGACTTTTCTGGAGGCAGAAAATGGCGTACACATTTCACGCTCACAGCATTGTGGGTAATAGCACACAACCCCCTACTTACTCTCCCTCTGTTAAAATTGAAAGCCGTAAATGACATGAAAGTACTTTTTTTTTTGGACAATGGAGTCGATATTTCTGAACCACCTCAGTGTTCCGCCATTATACCTCACACTTACACCCATTAACCAGAAGTAGACTTCATATCAATTATCACAGCAGTGCAATTTACTCATTTACCTTCCTCTCGCTTTCTCTCTCTTCCTCTCTTTCTCTCTCTTCCTCTTCCTCTCTCGCCTCCTCTCTTCCTCTCTCTTCTCCTTTTCTTCCTCTCGTCCTCTCTTTCTCTCTTCCTCTCTCTTCTCTCTCTTTCTCTCTCTCTCTCTTCCTCTCTGTTTCTCTCTCTGAGTCTATCTTCCTCTCTTCTCTCTCTTTCTCTCTCTCTTCTCTCTTCCTCTCTCTCTCTCTCTCTTCCTCTCTTCTTCTTTCTTTCTTTCTTTCTTTTCTTTCTTTCTTTCTTTCTTTCTTTCTTTCTTTCTTTCTTTCTTTCTTTCTCTCACTTCCTCTCTCTCCTCTCTATTTCTCTCTCTTTCTCTCTCTTCTCCTCTCTTCTCTCTCTGAGTCTCGCTGTGATGTGAATTCACTATAAGTGGAATAAAGCTGTGGATTATCACCTTATTTCATGGTCACTTCCCAGCGTTGAGAAGATGAAGCTGTTGTTGATGTTTGCAGAGTGAAACTGACTGAATGTGTGTGAACTACGTGCTCGTGTTGCATCTCTACTTATAATGAAGCTGTTGGTGTTGGACTCCTGGTACTGTTTTTGTTCTCATTTGAACGTTTTCTTCTCTGCAAATCCATCTTGTGTCTAGCAAAATTCACCACAATTTATATTCAACTCTGTGTTTAACACTCGGAATTCACACCTGAACTCCTTCAAGCCAATCACAATCCACTATTACCACCTGAACTCCTTCCAGCCAATCACAATCCACTATTTACACCTGAACTCCTTCCAGCCAATCACAATCCACTATTCACACCTGAACTCCTTCCAGCCAATCTCAATCCACTATTCACACCTGCACTCCTTCCAGCCAATCACAATCCACTATTACCACCTGAACTCCTTCCAGCCAATCTCAATCCACTATTCACACCTGCACTCCTTCCAGCCAATCACAATCCACTATTACCACCTGAACTCCTTCCAGCCAATCACAATCCACTATTCACACCTGAACTCCTTCCAGCCAATCACAATCCACTATTCACACCTGAACTCCTTCCAGCCAATCTCAATCCACTATTCACACCTGCACTCCTTCCAGCCAATCACAATCCACTATTACCACCTGAACTCCTTCCAGCCAATCACAATCCACTATTTACACCTGAACTCCTTCCAGCCAATCTCAATCCACTATTCACACCTGCACTCCTTCCAGCCAATCACAATCCACTATTACCACCTGAACTCCTTCCAGCCAATCACAATCCACTATTCACACCTGCACTCCTTCCAGCCAATCACAATCCACTATTCACACCTAAACTTCTTCCAGCTAATCACAATCCACTATTACCACCTGAACTCCTTCCAGCCAATCACAATCCACTATTTACACCTGAACTCCTTCCAGCCAATCACAATCCACTATTTACACCTGAACTCCTTCCAGCCAATCACCAGCCACTATTCACACCTGAACTCCTTCCAGCCAATCTCAATCCACTATTCACACCTGCACTCCTTCCAGCCAATCACAATCCACTATTTACACCTGAACTCCTTTCAGCTAATCACAATCCACTATTCACACCTGAACTCCTTCCAGCCAATCACAATCCACTATTCACACCTGCACTCCTTCCAGCCAATCACAATCCACTATTCACACCTAAACTTCTTTCAGCCAATCACAAGCCACTATTCACACCTGAACTCCTTCCAGCCAATCACAATCCACTATTCACACTTGACCCTGTGGTAAATAATTGAGACTGCAGTTATACTGAAGGTCACTGATCCTTTTGCTCCTGCAGTTGTGTTTTTACAGAACAGTTTATGGATTTGTCGTTCTCGTTAATCATTAACTCTACTGCAGTAACGATTTCAAACTTAAAAGTGACACGAATAAAAACAGAAAAACTCTCCGATGCTTCAATAAATGATTTTTACTCACGTTCGCTCGTGCTGTATTCCTGATGGTCGAGAATCCCAGATTCCTGCAGGGATCTGATGCACGAGTCCACAAGCTCCAGTCCAGTGTTCAGCTCATCCTCGATGTCTTTCTGTCCATCTGTGCATCAAAAGAGAGACGACAGGGTGAGGATTACAAGCTCGCTTGGAAGAATCTCAGAAAAGATTTCGACTGAATCTCCGGCTGAAAACTGAAACGTGGGAACGAATTGTGTTCGTGTGTCTGGGAAACTCGGGCGTCTCGAGGACTTCTGCCAGTTGATAGCAGATAAAACAACATGAGATTTACATGAGATTTACATGAGATTTGTGTGAGCCACACCTGAGCCTGAGCACCGCCCTGATGACATGATCACCTGTGTGTGTGTGTGTGTGTGTGTGTGTGTGTGTGAATTACATGCCTCTGTGCTGTGTCTATTTATAATGAAGCAGTTGGTGTTTACTCCTGGTGCCATATTTTCGTTATTAAATATACAAGCAAAAGTATTCGGACACCTGACTTTTCCGGGTGTATGTGATTCTTTTCCTAAATATTTGCACAAATTTGGAGACACAATTGTGTAGGACGTCTTTGAATGCGGTTGGATGAAATTTTCCCTTCAATTGAACTCACAGACCCAAACCTGTTTTAGCATGACAATGCCCCTGTGCACAAAGCCTGTTCCATGAAGATACATGGGTTAAAGTGGAAGATCTCCAGCTATAAAGCTCTGACCTCGACATCTAAATGTGATCGCTGACTGCACCCCAGGCATCCATGATCATTAGATTTTTCCCTCGTTCTTATTTATAGGAAAACGTCCTGAATTTGAAACCAGTTTAAAAGCCTGAAAGTCGTTTGAACGTTTCAGAAGACTGCTGCTTTTTTCGGCCTTAATGTTCACCTGTCAGACGTTTGAAATGTCACAATATCAATCACACAGCAGCCGGAGCGACGGACAGAACCACGCAGGATACGTAACGTCCCTCTGGTTATAAATCATTCAGTCGTTCGGAAATCGGGTATTTTCACGTGTTTCTGTGACAAACAGATATTTTTTTTACCTTCAGAATCCCAGCGAAGATGTTCATCTGCAGAACTGTAAACAGAAAAACACACAGCAGTTAGAACGCACACAAAGTAATTTGGGTATGGCCTAAAAATGATAAACAGTATTTTCAGGTTCTTTTCCATGAAAACGCACAAGTATTAGAGCCCCGAACGATTCAAAAGCAAAAAAATTACAATCCTTCCTTCATTTAGCTGCGATCAAACGAAAGCGCTTTCCACCTTCTTCCACTTACATGATCCAACTGACCATCGCAATTGGCTCGGCTTGTTTTGATTGACAGAAGAGGTAGAAAATGCCCTGCCCACTCAGACAACATATCTGTTGTTGTTTTTTTTTAATCTTCTAAATACTGCATTTCGCATAACGATCTGTGGGTTTCTTTTATTTTAGGAATCAGGAAATGCAGAAAATTGTTATTAAGTAAAAAACCTTCAAATTCTGATCCTGATTGATGACTCGCTGCGTGTTTCACCAGTTATGCTTTTATCCTCATAAATAAAAAGGAATGAGTGATTTTACTGAACGTAGTTTGAAAAAAATAAAAATAAAAAAAATAGTTTGAAAATAAAAGTCTCCTTGAACAAAAATACTTCAGTAAAGTACAGATACGAATTACAGTTACATCATTACAGCCCACCAGTGAATCATGGCAGAATCCCAACTGTTTGTGGTCATTAATAAAACCGTCACAGACCGAGAGTCAGACTCCTGAGTCCTTCGTGCTCATAACAGGTTCATTTGGGTGAGGGTGCCAATATTTATGAAACCAGTGTTATACTGAGAGCTCCACACTAATGTCTATAAAAGCTCAAAATATATTGGTGGTGATTTCAAACAGTTGCACACACACACACGAACACACACACACACACACACACACACACACACACACACACACACACACACAAGGGCTTATAGTTGCAGTGTGTAACTGAAGGTTAACTTACACCCACAGTCAGAGAATTGGATTTTCAGGGTCACGAATCAGATAAAAAAAAAAAGTCACATCACACCTGGCAACGGTACACCTGTATGAACAAGCTCTGCCCCCTACAGGCCCGGAGGGAGCGACAATAACAGCGATAGGAGCACAAAAAAAACTTTTATTTCCGATAAAATTGATCTTTACTGCCATTTTGAGTGAAATAAAATGAAATATTATAGTTCTGAAATGCCTGAGATGGTGTCTCAAGGTTTAAGTGTTCTCTCTCTCTGTCTCACACACACACACACACACACACACATACAAACACACACCAGCTTGATGAACAGCAGGAAAATTGTGGTCCCTTAACATGTGCTGCATTATAAAAGCCTATTTATCACTTGTGCATGGAGTAAATCTGCAGTGTGTGTGTGTATGTGTGTGTGTGTGTGTGTGTGTGTGTGTGTGTGTGTGTGTGTGTGTCCTACACTGCTTGCGGGAGGGCCCATACCGCACGCCCTTCGATTTCCTCCACACTGTCAGGTAATCACAATCATTTATTCATTCGCTTTATCCTGCGGCTGCGTTTAACATCCGGCCTCGAGGCCAAAACACAGCAACCGAGAGATGAGAGGAAGTGACATTGGGCTGACAGCCGGTATTTACAGCACACCGCTCAAGGACTGAGGGGTCGAGACATAAAAAAAACGACAGACAAATGAGTTTATATTCAGGTCAGTCCTTAGAGTACGGACACCAGCTGAAATATGGATCATCCTTCAAGAAGCTTTAGATATGCAAGAAAAGCTGCGTTCTGTCTTATATTTCATCATATACAATGATCAGGTGTGAATAGTGGATGGTGATTGGCTGAAAGAAAGTTCAGGTGTGAATAGTGGATGGTGATTGGCTGGAAGAAAGTTCAGGTGTGAATAGTGGAGGGTGATTGTGAAAAATCACGTAGTTTGCGTTCCCCAGTTTAATCAAAATAAAAGCGCTGCTTATAAACACCTCTAACCATAGTAACATCCAGTTCCCCCTCGAGCTGCGTCAACAACGCTTTGGAAACACCTCTGCATGACCTCGCTCTGAACCACGTGTGTAATCAGGCCAACGGAAAAGCGTGACATTACCAACGCCGAGGAAACGAGACAACGCGGTGCTACACTCCCTGCATCTCTGCGAGCGTTTCCTTTACTTTCGAAGCTAGTGCTGTCTCCACGACATGTGCTTTTATACTTCCTGGTCAAGTCACCCTTTTCTGATGGACTGATTACACACGTGGTTCGGAGAATAGTCACGCAGAGGCGTTCCCAAAGCATTGTTGATGCAGCGTTTCTTTCCCTCTGGGAACCAGGGGAACATACGTAACCCAGAGACATTCCAGTTCTATCCAGAGTAAGGCAGCGATTGTACACATTTTCTAAAGACCTTTCTGAGCTCCATGGAGCTGTTTTGCATGTGATGGAACTTCTATGGTGAATGCGGGGATTTTCAAAAAAACAAACAGAAGGAGAAAGCGTTCGAATGAGAAATAGAACGAGAAAAACAGTACCAGAACTTAACTCCAACAGCTCTCTCTCTCTCTCTTTCTTTCTCTCTCTTTCATGGCTAACACACATAAATAACTGTAATATTCTGGCACTATTTTATCTGTGTGTGTGAGGCAGAATTGTAGATGTAACGAGTCGTATATAAAATGCGTAATGAAAATGAAGCGTTATTTTGGTCCATTCAGTCAGTTTCACTCTGCAAACATCAATAACAGCTTGATTTCTCAATGCTGGGAGGTGAGCATGGTATAAGGTGATGATCCACCGCTAGCTGTGAGGACCATTATAATGCTCTCCATTTCACCTCATTCTTCACCTCCACATCGTGCACCAACATGAACACTTTCCTATTCAAGGGATTCACATGGCTGTACGTTGCGATACACAGCACCAGTGCGATGATTTGTTGCTACACACATCAGCACGACCTGTCGTACCTTTTCAGTGTTTTATTATTATGTAGGTTGATGATTGAAAACATCTGCATTATCATACAACTTTAAGCCAATCGGAGAATAAAAAGACGAATCAGTCGACTCCGATACGGTTGGAAAAACAACGGCTGCGTCTCGGAGAAAAAAAACTCTTTACAAAATAGATTTTCATGACGCCTTGTTTACACAAGCGGCGTTCTGGGTTTAAATAATGCACGGCCTCGCCGTCTCCGTAAATGAAATCCGAGCCGATGGATGGTTTCTCCTGCGAAACAAATGCACACATAATCAACAGTAAACGACCGAATGGAAACAAAAGGCAGATCGCGAATGAGTTTGTACGAGGACGAGACGCCGGGAAGCGCAACTCTGTCTGCACGATTCTCACAGCGGAGACAATTCTGCTCCGAAAAGATCAGAAGCAGGACGAAAAAGGCATAAAGTGTGTTAAATCGCATTCATGGCTCAATTCAGGGATCAATACAGGTGCAGCCGTATAATCCGCACTCACCGCAAAAGACGGAAGAAAAACAAAGACACAAGAAAAAAGCGGACAATTGCAGTCCTACGTGTTGTGCAGTTTATGAAAAAAAAATGAGCATTAATAAAACCCTGTAGTTCATTTTACACCATTTAACTGCACGATGTGGAGGCGAAGAAGCTCCAGAGGTGAAGTGGAGAGCATTAAAATGGAGTAAGGTCTCACACCTTGCTGTGGATTATCACCTTATACAATGGTCACTTCTCAGCATTGAGGAGATCAAGCTGTTATTGATGTTTGCAGAGAACCTTTTATTTTCATTACGCATTTTATATACGACTTGTTACATCTACAATTCTGCTGCTCCAAATCCACATTTTTCGTTCTGTTCACACCTGAACTCCTTTCAGCCAATCACAATCTACTATTCACACCTGAACTCCTATCAGCCAATCACAATCCACTATTCACACCTGAACTCCTTCCAGCCAATCACAATCCACTATTCACACCTGAACTCCTTCCAGCCAATCACAATCCACTATTCACACCTGAACTCCTATGAGCCAATCACAATCCACTATTCACACCTGAACTCCTACCAGCCAATCACAATCCACTATTCACACCTGAACAGAATGAAAAACAGCAGCAGGAGTTATTTATGGAGCACCATCAGTGAAAAGGACCTGATTTTTGAGTTCTGTGTGTTTTTAAAATGTACAAAATTAATAATGAAATGTACAAAAAATACAACAATATTAAAATAGAATAATTTATATGTAGAATTTATATTAAAATAATATTAATATTATTGGTATTACTTTAATATTTATGATTCAAAAACAAAAATCTACATAATAATTTTTTTAAGTTGTTAAAAAAATGTAAAATTAAAGCTGTAAAAAAAAAAACAGGGAATCTTCATCTTTTTCATCTATTTCCACAAAGCAGCAGATCTTTTTTCATTTCTGAGCAAATGAAAATAGTAAAAGCTCAGCATGGCACTTTCTCCGGCTGTCATAGAGCCTGTGTGTGTGTGTGTGTGTGTGTGTGTGTGTGTGTGTGTGTGTGTGTGTGTGTGTGTGTGTGTGGTTAAAACTGAGATAGATGTAAATCTGGATGACTGACTGCCTCGTGCTGAGAAGGAACATGGAATTATGAGATGGAGAAGGATCAAAACGTGTGTGTGTGTGTGTGTGTGTGTGTGTGTGTGAGAGAGAGAGAGAGAGAGAGAGAGAGAGAGAGAGAGAGAGAGAGAGAGAGAGAGAGAGAGAGAGAGAGAGAGAAAGAGACTAAAAAGAAAGCCCCTGTAGGTTTTTATGTATGCTGCAAAACATAGAAAAGAATGTTACGTTTACTAACATCATTATTGCAAGAAGATAAGAGAGAGAGAGAGAGAGAGAGAGAGAGAGAGAGAGAGAGAGAGAGAGAGATGGAGGGATAGACAGACTGAGAGAAATAGAGGGAGAGAGAAAGAGACCGAGACAGAGAGAGAGACATAGAGGCACATAGAGACAGACAGAGAGAGAGAGAGAGAGAGAGAGAGAGATGGAGGATAGACAGACTGAGAGAAATAGAGGAGAGAAAGAGACCGAGACAGAGAGAGAGACATAGAGGCACATAGAGACAGACAGAGAGAGAGAGAGAGAGAGAGAGAGAGAGAGAGAGAAATGTTTACATGCCGTTTGTTGCTGATCTTCCGGGACTTGCTCTTTTTGCACAATATTCTATCCAAATCCTTTGGTCACTGTTCTGTTTATTTTGATTGCTGCTATTGTAGAACTGCACAATTCTGTTTACATTTCTCTGTTTACATTTTTCTGCTACTGTGCACCTTATTCTGTCACGACAGGTTTTACTGGCGGAGCTATTGTTGTTTTTATTTTTATATTTTTGTGTATTGTGTATTGTCCTGCACTGTCTTGTGTTGTCTTTTTGCACTGTTTGCACCAGTTGCACACATGCACTTTATGTGGCGAGGATCTTAGTTCCTGGCTCTGTGTTCTTCTGTTCTGTGACTGTTGTTTTATGTTGTTGTATGTAGCACCTGGGTTCAGGGGGAACGTTGTTTCATTTCACTGTGTACTGCATCAGCTATATATGGTTGAAATGACAATAAAAGCTTCTTGACTTGACTTGACTTGAGAGAGAGAGGGGGCTGGGGAGTCTGTGAATCTCCACATGATCAGAACAGCACATGTGTCACTCTACAAGAAACTGTGATGTGACATGGCATCCTGCATCTGTAGCTCACACACACACACACACACACACACACACACACACACACACACACACACACACACAACAGTTGGGGGTAGTGCTGCTACATACAGCATGATGTGTTAATGAGTCCCTGGGGTGAGACAGAGTCTAATCCTGGGCTGTTACTACAATTAGGCAGACTAAGTGTGTGTGTGTGTGTGTGTGTGTGTGTGTGTGTGTGTGTGTGTGTGTGTGTTTTATAAAATACTTCATAGAATATCTTTAGAATTCTCTTTATAATTATTCACCTGATTTTCTTGTTTACATCAACAACTCGTCTTGTTGTTTTAAGTCCATTAACTTGGTGTGTGACGAAAAATTGTTTAAAATAAATAAAATTGCAGCAACTCAGAAAAACATCACACAAACAACTAACTGTTGATTCTACTTCAAACTTAACATTTTATAAATAAATGCTGCTGGAGAAATGGTGCCTGTATGTATTTATTTATTTATTAGTTAGTTTTTTAGATTGCTTATTTATTTATTCATAATTTTTTTAAATAGTAAGTTAGTTTGCTTACAAATGTATGTATTTATTTATGTCTTTATTTATATATTTGTTTGTTTGGTAGTTTATTTATTTATTTGGCCGCTGAGGATATACTCAATTTTAAATATAATTGGGTTTTTAATAATTTATAATATATTTTTTCTTATTTCTTTTTTTTCTAGTTTATTTTATTTTATAATTATTAATTTATAATTATTTATAATAATTATAATTATAAATATAAATAATCATTTAAGTTTTTTTAAAGAAGCATAAATAGGAAAGAGCATTGTAGTAAATAATTTGGGTAAAATTATTTGAAAGGCTTTGATAATATTACTGATATAAAAATAGAAATATAAAAATTAAGTTGTTACAAAAAACAAAAACACCTCGACCGCATCGTACGCGAACCTGTAGCGAGTTCCCAAAGTGAGTTATGAGCTCCAAGGCTCATCTCTACCAGCTCAGGCCTTCCATAAATCTCTAAAAGCATGAAGACAAACCCACACGATGATTGTGGAACATAAACGAGCTGCGCTGCCAGACAATCGTCTCCGAGTCAACAGATGCTGCGACAGACGTTCGCGTCCGTCTCCGTCTTCCGACCAAATGTTCAATTAAACACATTTATTCGGACGACAAGTCGGTGTTTATTCTCAAAAAATGTTTTCCTCTGCTGCTTGCTCAAGTCCCAGACATGTACATGAAATGGCAAAAGTACTGGGGCACCTTTTCCTACCATTTCTGTCAAATTTTCCCTTTAAAGGCAAAAGCACAAGAATTTATCAATAATTCTAATTTTTGGCTATTAACATTTTGGTGATGAAGATGATGATGAGGATGAAGTTCACAGTAGATTCTACTACCAGATTCTGGGATTTGAAGCAGATAGCGAAGGAAATCAATGCACCCTTTCCATCATTTAGAGATTCTATAGTCAAAGAACTGATGGAGAGATTTACAAACGTATTCATGGTTAAACAGAACAAAAGAAAAACCTTCAGGTTTTACAATAAAATCATTAATACAATTGAGCGGAAACAAATTAGAAAATTATGAACAAGAAAACACAGAATATTTATCTGTCAATACACACTTTATAATCAGCTCGAAAGATCTGACATAAGGCTGTGTTATAATACATTTATAAGCTGTTATAACACAACATTATAGCAACAAAGATGTATATTGTTTGGAAATATGATTAATATCCAGTTAATCCCAGAGCAGTTCAGTGGGATTGAGGTGCAGTGACTGGGCAGGTCGTTCCATGAAAGCTATTACTCCAGACGTCTCTCTAAATAACACTCACAGAACTCGGACACAAAAACTACAAAAGACTCCACACTTTTTACAGGCTCTGTATATAAATGATCCGTTTAATCAGCAGGTCGAAATGGAAGCCACAGCGTTTTCCTCCAGCATTAAAGGAAATATAGCCCTTTTTTTCAGGACTGAGCATCATATTGTGTTCGCTCTCTTTATTCACCAAAGCTGTTCATTGTCTTCGTAATTCCAGCCCGTCATTCAGCACGGAGAATTCAGCTTTTGTTCGCTTTCACAAGCAAAAAAAAAATAAATGCTACTTCAAGAATACAAGCCCCCTCCACCCTCTCTCTCTCTCTCTCTCTCTCTCTCTCTCTCTCTCTTTCTTTCTTTCTCCAGTCATGAGTGTTTTTTTGTCTGTGACCAAACAGAACGTATTAAACTGGAAATCACACATTTCAAAAATCCAGAAACTAAAAATTTCTACAGCTAATTTAATCATGTGGCACTGACGTAGCTCCTCTTCAGCCCTATTCCTCAGGATAATGATTTCCGCACTTCCACACTCCGCATTTCCGTCATATAGTTATGTAAAGTATCAAAGAACGAGTATAAATGCTAAAACAGTTTGCGTCTCAGTAATACAGGAATGTTTGTTAAGGCTAACAATAAAATGCTTCATTGCTAAACTATTATGTTTGCTAGCATGAGTGTGATAGCCAATTCTAGTTAAAGCTGATTAATGCTGATGCTAGGAATAGAAAAAACATTGTCATTAGAGATTTATAGGCATGCGTTCATATTCACACCGTATGTCGTGCTATGCCACATGTCATGTTTTGTCACTATGTCACATTATGTCACGCTGTCATATTATGTCACATTATGTCACAATTTCACAATGTGTCTCATTATGTCATGCTATGTCATGTTATGTCTGGCTATGTCGCATTATGTCACGTAATGGCATGTCTCTTGATGCTATTTAACATTATGTCATGTTATGTCACGCTCTGTCAGGTTATATCAGGTTATGCCACGTTATGTCACTTAATAAGTCACTTCTGACTGCTGTTTGGACATTTCCCACTTACCCTCATATGGCATGCTATGAGACATCATTAGCTACAAATTCAGTCATTAAATACACACACACACACACACACACACACAGACACACACACACACACACACACACACACACACACACACACACACACACACACACATTGTATACTCACACATTCAAACAGATAAGAGACTTCACATTTCATGGTTCCACCAGGACCTCATTTCTAATCCTTCAGGACAATGTGTGGAATATGGATTTACACACACACACACCTACACATACATACACACACACACACACACACACACACACACACACACACACACACACACACACATATTCATTTTGTGTGTGTGTGTTTACAGACACTATACCACAGTAACACAATCAATCCTTCAACTTTTGTTTTCACCACATGCCACCAGAAATGTATCCCATGATGTGCATATATGTATGTGTGTGTGTAAAGGTGTGTGTGTGTGTGTGTGTGTGTGTGTGTGTGTGTGTGTGTGTGTGTGTGTAGGGTTTATTCTAATCTATTCAGGAAACCCCATTAAGTGTAACCAGGCAAAATCAAATGAGATGAAGCTGTAAATCAGACCTCACTCTCGCTGCTCGGATCAGCAAATAAACTGTTGTGAAATTACTTTAAATGAGCTAACTAACTCGGAGACGTGCACATACATCATAAATGTTAGCATGCTAGCAGGCTGCTAACAAATCACACGTTTCCACGTTCACAGTGTTCGTCTTTTTTCTTACTTACACCCTGAAAAAAAAAAGTCTTGTAATTCAAGACCCCATCCTGAGTTAGGAATGATTATTGAGGTGTTGATGTGTAGCTCAGTTTGGTGTGTGTGTGTGTGTGTGTGTGTGTGTGTGTGTGTGTGTGTGTGTGTGTGTGCGTGTTTAACCCAAGTGTCTGTCAGTGTCGAGGTCAAAAGGTCACGCAGTTAAAGCGAAGTGTGTTCGTGCTGGCATAACCCCGCTTTATCGTTATCCCGTTTGCTTAGCTGCAAAGCTGGGAGCTTCCCTCAGTGCCTCCACTGAGACCAATTATCACCCTGTGTGTGTGTGTGTGTGTGTGTGTGTGTGTGTGTGTGTGTCCTCCATTTAAAAAAACATATCCTGACACTGATAAGCTCTCTCACACACACACACACAAACACACACACACACACCAACACAAACACACACGGTAATTATCACTCAATAAGATCTGACACTGGAGACTCCTTCAACACGTCTGGGGGCGTGGTCAATCTGAGAGGAGAGGGCGGAGACAGTAAAGGAAATTTGATCAGTCACAATTCCTGGCTCTGCCCTACATTCATAAACCAGTGCTCTGCCACACCCCCACACCCTTTGTTCTACATCATGTATTATTATTAGTCTTAACAAAGCGTCCTAACGAAAGAACTGTTACCATAGAAACCATAACGAGCCTCTTAATAATTCAGATCTGTAGCTGCACGATGGTCCGAGCTGCTGTTCTGAGAAAACTAATCAACAGCGCTCAGAAACTGTCAATCGCGGAGCGTGTGGTATTGAACATCTTCACACGTGCGTCTTTTATTTTTGTTTTGAAAGTAAAAAACTTTTTCTTTTCGTCTTGTTCCTCGACGTGAAGCTCATTATAAATCTCCAGCTGCTTCCTCTTCTATAGTTTTTCCAGTACATTCAAAAGCAAACATGCTTTTTTGGAAAAAGAAACGATATATTACATTATGTCATGCTATGTCACGCTATGGCATGTTATAAGTCACTTCTGACTGCTGATTGGATGTGTCCCCTTTCCAGTTACTCTAATAAAAATAGTTATCTGTCCTGGCTCCGCCCCTGCGGCATCATTGGTCACTTGTGAGCTGTGATTCGTTTGTGATGGTGGATTTTTTTCTACATTAGATTTTCTCCAACATTTTGTCTGTTTCGTTTGATCTCTTAATCTCACACTGACACAGACATTCAGACTTATTGCCCTTCATCCAGATGTTGCTCCACCTGGAGGCTTGGGAGCTTTTCAAGTTCTCACAGCCCTGCTGAGAAGAAAGGAAAGGTGTTTTCCCCTCATTTCATCCTGCTTCCTGTCTCTCCGTCCCCTCATGTCCACAGGGAATGACCACTTTACCCCACGCTGGACTGATTTCACACACGCTTTAGCGGCTGTTCCACTCCTGTCCTTTCGGAGCTGCACTATCCATAGGTATTTTTAGCTATATTCAGAAATTTCACTGTAGTGCTATAATAGAGATATTTTGGACGTGCAATCAAGAACTCTACAGAACAGAATCTCTGTTTTTCTGCACTGAATTACAGAACAGAACCTAAGGCACTGAGATCTTCCACCATCATCAAGCTCTACTAATGGCACTGTAGCTGTGGCACTGATCTCAACAAGAGAAAACACAAGAAGCTGAATCTTGAGAAGATTAAAATCCTGAAGATCTGCTGGGAGAACCATCTCCTTTTGAAGTTCAGTAGTTATATTTGGACTCCCACAATCTTGAGATCAACAAAACCCAGTGGAGAGAATGAACAGTTTCTGGTACCTAAATGTTCACATGATGTTCTCAGCTGCCAAGGAACGTTTATCCTTGCACCACAGCTTAGAATGGAAAGCAAGAGAAACAATTCAGAGTTCTCTAGAAGATGGTGTGTACCATCAGCTGAGCATCACATCCACACCCTGACCTGCAGTTTATCTCCAGCAAGTGATGAAAGACAAACTCCAGGAAAATATTAAGGGACAACAAGCAATGGACTTTTCTGTTTGTTGAATTCAGGGAAGGCCAACACCAAGACAATGAGGAGGAGCTTCTTCACAAATGATGTTCAGACCTTCAACCAAGAGAACACCTAGAACTGTTATTAGCTTGAGCAGCTGAGTGGAACCTTCCCCCAAGGTGAGAACCTTTAAATATCTTGTGAATGACAAGATAATTTCACATAACCAAAAAAAAAAGGATGGAAAGAAAAGTAAGAATGTAAAAAAGAAGGAGAAAAGAAAGGAACGCTAAGACATTGGCCTTTTCCACAGGCGTCAGTGCAGAAGGAAAAAATCTGCCATAAACACTGTTTAAATGTTGAGTCTGCGCACAGCCCCGTAACACAACTCACAACTCAGCCAATTAAACACGAGTGGAATTGTTTCTGGTGAATGTGTTCTTCATGCCTCATTAAACACCCGCCAAAGTGTGTGTTCTGATTTCACAACAACTGACAAAGTGTAAGTGTGTGTGTATGTGTGTATGTGTGTATGTGTGTGCGTGCGTGCGTGCGTGCGTGCGTGCGTGCGTGCGTGTGTGTGCGTGCGTGTGTGTCTGTGTGTGTGTGTGTGTGAGCCACAAGGACAGGCATAGAATAAAAACGGTCAAGGACAAATAAGCTGCTCAAGCAAAAGAGGAAGGAAGGAAGGAAGGAAGGAAGAAAGAAAGAAAGAAAGAAAGAAAGAAAGAAAGAAAGAAAGAAAGAAAGAAAGAAAGAAAGAAAGAAAGAAAGAAAGAAAGAAAGAAAGAGCTTACAGGATAGTAAGGGAAGGGAAAAGGGAAGGAAGATTCAAAGAAAGGCCTGAAAAGGAGAGTGAAAAGAAGAATCAAAGAAAGGGAAGGAAAGAAGGATGGATGCAAGGATCAAAGGAAAGGAAAGGAAAGGAAAGGAAAGGAAAGGAAAGGAAAGGAAAGGAAAGGAAAGGAAAGGAAAAGAGAGAAGGGAAGTAGGATGGAAGGAAGAAAGGAAGAAAGAATCAAAAGAAGGAAAGATAAAATGATCAAAGGAAAGCAGGAAGAATAAAAATAAAAAAGGAGGGAGGGATTAAGGAAGGAACTCGTTATTTTCTTGTTTATTTTCTAGATAGTTTTATTATTTTTCTTTCTTTCTTTCTTTCTTTCTTTCTTTCTTTCTTTCTTTCTTTCTTTCTTTCTTTCTTTCTTTCTTCTCTTTCTCACACACATACACACACACACACACACACACACACACACACACACACACAATCCTGGCAGCAGAGTCGGCTTTATCGGGTCTCAGCCGCTATCTACTGTTTGGACTAGATAAACAGGAATTTGCATGTCTAATGAGATTGGGTGAGCTTCAGCTGTGTGTGAGTGTGTGTGTGTGTGTGTGTGTGTGTGTGTGTGTGTGTGTGTGTGTATATGGTGATGCTCTTTGGACTGGGAGATGTGAGCTCAGAGGGAAAATTGCTGTTTGTAGACGACATTGCCAGAAGACAGTTGCACTTTTCTGTCTCTCTCTCTCTCTCTCTCTCTCACACACACACACACACACACACACACACACACACACACACACACACACACACAGTTAAATGACAGTGGACTCCAACAGAATGATTATTATTATTATTATTATTATTATTATTATTATTATTATTATTATTTATTTTGGGGGGGGAGAATATTTATAATCAGCTGTTTCATTCCCAGGCCCAGTGGAGAAACTTGTTAAAAATTGCGTTGTATGGGGAGTACAAACTTTTGCACACAACCACATGAATAGCTCCCGTGAAGAATAACACAACAATTTTACATACAGATTTTGGACTGTTAAATAAAACACAAATGATATTAAAGCTTGGCTTTGCATCACTCCCACACACACACGCACACACACACACACACACACACACACACACACACACACACACACACACACACACACACACACACACACACACACAAACATCTGCGCTATCACACATTTCCTGTATATTTCAATCATAAATCAGAATCAATGCAAACACATCTAAATGCGAATGAATAATGTTTCTGCATCTGTCTTCATCACCAGAACTAATTACCCACGCTGACATGGGATAACGGGTGTGTGTGTCTGTGTGTGTGTGTGTGTGTGTGTAACAGTTCTATTCGATGTCCTGCATCTACTTTTTTGTCATTTTGCTAATTTTAGTCTTTAATAAGAAAAATATTCCCCTTGTACATTATCAAAGAAATTCAATTCTTTTTAAAGAGAACCAAAAAGAACCAGAGTTTAAATTTAGGGTTAGGGTAGGGTTTAGATTTAGGGGTTATAGATACGATTTAGCGGTTAGTAATAGGGTTCAGGGCAGTGTTTAGTTTTAGGGTTCATGGAAATGAAGAAGGTTTAGGTTCAGGGTTCAGAATTAGGATTGGGGTAGGGGTAATGGATAAGGTTTAGGGTGAAGGTTAGGGATTATGGGTAAGGTTTAGGGTTGGAGTTAAGGTTAGGGATTATGGGTAAGGTTCAAGGTTAAGGATTATGTAAATGGTTTATTGTTAAGGTTGAGGATTATGGGCAGGGTTTAGTGTTAGGGTTTAAGGAAAGCAATAATGTTTTGGGTTAGGGTTTAGGATTAGAGTTGGGATTTGTTAATGCTTTATGGGTAGGGTTTAAGGTTAGGGTTAAAGTAATTGATTATGGGCAGGGTTTTGTGTTAGGGTTTAAAAAGGAAGAAGGTTTAGGGTTATGGTTTAGGATTAGGTTTAGGGTGAAGGTTATGAATTTTGGGTAGGGTTTAGGGTGAAGATTGAAGATTATGGGTAGGGTTTAGGTTTAAAGTTAGAGTTTAGGTAGGAGTCTATCGGTAGGGTTTAGGGTTAGAGTTAGAGGTTAAAGATTTTAGTAGAGGTTAGTATTAGTGTTAAGGGTAAGGAACAAGGTTTAGGATTAGGGTTAGGGTTAAGTGTATTGTTTAGGGTTAAGATTTAGTATTAGGGTAAGGGATTAAAGTTATTAGGGTTAGGGTTAGGGTTAGAGGTAGGCATTAAGGTTAGGGGTAGGGTTTAAGGTTAGGGGAGGGTTTAGCATTAGGATTGGGGTTAGTTTTATATATTAAACAATATTGAGGAATTAAATTTACAGTAATACTCCAATAAAAACAGCATAAGTGTGTGTGTGTGTGTGTGTGTGTGTGTGTGTGTGTGTGTGTGTGTGTGTGTTAGTGTATTGGGGTAATTAAAAAGTAAAATGTTAATTATTGAGATTCTGCAAATATATATTTAAATTAATTTGAATATTAATGCGTGAATTTCAGTAGAAGTTTTTTTCTATCACAGAAACTGCAGTGAGATTCATTTGGATTTTTTACTTATTTATTCACAGTTACGTGTTTTTCCCCCCTCACTAATATTTAACTCAGCATTTGGCAACCAGAGATTAAAAAATAATTAGACAGAATCCCAAATTGTTTTATTTTTTCATGGATAGGGTATAAAAGGACAAAAGGACATTTTAAACCCATGGAGTTTTGCACTATGGAGTGTTCACTTTTACATTGTGAACACCTCATAGTGCAAAACTTTTTTCATTAATAATTTGTCTTTTTAATACTGTTTCACTATTAAACAGTAACTGAACATATATAAAAACTATTAAACTATTAGCTATTACATTGTTTAAACAATAATTTAAATCAAATGTAATTTCTATAAAAAATATTATCTTTTTGTGTTTTGTTGCGTGTATATCTACTGTGGAGGAAATCACTGCACACTTCTAATGAGCTCTCTCTAAAGGAAGTTTTGAAGATCTTTAAAGCGTGTGTGTGTGTGTGTGTGTGTGTGTGTGTGTGTGTGCTTCCACCAGAGCAACGAACCCAAAGGAAGGAGATCATTATCTTCATCCAAAGCCCAGTGGGGGCAAGCAGAAAATGTCACAGAATAATTTGAATGGAAAGTCCAGAGGCATTGCTGAGCTCTTTCTTTCTCTCTTTTCCTTCTTCCTTATCTCTCTTTTTCTCCCACGTTTTCTTTCCTCTCACAAACTATGAACTGTGCTAGAGGTCTGCAGCAAGGCTTCTGATAGTTGATCACTGCACCAGCACAGTGTCTGGAGATGAAGTCTTCACTTTTGCTAATGCCAATGGGAGTACACAGTCTCTATTTCTCTCTATCACACACACACACACACACACACACACACACACACACACACACACACACCTTTCGACACTATGTATCTTTCAGGCTTACATAGATTCTTAGCAGCAAAATGTAATAGGCAAAGATCAGAAATAGGTTTTAGAAAACTCTGGATTAAAACTCAGATTAGCTGATCATAGCCATCTTGGTACTGCTAACAGTGAACATCATTAATATTTATGAATATTGGTTAATTTCCTGTCAAAATAGCTCAAAGCTTGCTAGCACTAACTTTGAAAAGTTTGTACATTCAGGTCTATTTCTAAATAAACCTGGATCATGGTAGTCAGTTCAAATTAGCAGTACATGCACTTAGCACTAACTTCTACATTCTACATTTTACTATCAAATCCCTCATAAATACCGTCAGATTAGCTAATCGTAAAAGGGTAGATAGCAAATAACAGTCAAAAATCTGTAAATTTATGTATCTAATTTGAAAATCCTCTCAGAAATCCTGTCAGATTAGCTAATTATAGCAAGCTAGATAACATTATCAGTGAAAGATCTGTATATTTATGTATGTAATTTAAAAATCCTCTCAGAAATCCTGTCAGATTAGCTAATTATAGCAAACTAGATAGCATTACAGTGAAAGATCTGTATATTTATGTATGTAATTTCAAAATCCTCTCAGAAATCCTGTCAGATTAGCTAATTATAGCAAACTAGATAGCATTACAGTGAAAGATCTGTATATTTATGTATGTAATTTCAAAATCCTTTCAGAAATCCTGTCAGATTAGCTCATTATAGCAAGCTAAATAGCATTAACAGTGAAAGATCTGTATATTTATGTATGTAATTTAAAAATCCTCTCAGAAATCCTGTCAGATTAGCTAATTATAGCAAACTAGATAGCATTAACACTGAAAATCTGTATATTTATGTATGTAATTTAAAAATCCTTTCAGAAATCCTGTCAGATAAGCTAATTATAGCAAGCTAGATAGCATTAACAGTGGAAAATGTGTATATTTTTGTATGTAATTTTAAAATCCTCTCAGAAATCCTGTCAGATTAGCTAATTGTAGTAAATGAGATAGTATTAACAGTGAAAATTCTGTGCATGTAACATGATCACCCCAGGTCTCCTCACCTGACCAACATTAGAACCTGACTTTGTGGCTGAATGAATCTTCACAAATCTTCACAATAACACTTCAAAATCTAGTAGAACATCTTCCCAGAAGAGTGAAAGTTTAGATATCTGAGTTCCACTGTTGCAAAACCACGAGACGCAGAACTTCTTCTACTTACCCAGCTCGCCATAGCTAATTAGCACTGACTGACATTTATGATGCTAACTGCACAATGTCCTTGGCCCAGTGTGGATTGTGACCTTTATTGTGTGTGTGTGTGTGTGTGTGTGTGTGTGTGTTTGTTAATACTCCAATTTAATTGCTCAGTAATAGGTTGGAGATGACCTTATGACTGTTATGAAATGAAACCGGCTTTAAAACAGTCTTTCTTTCTACATATTCATCTGTCTGTCAGTCACTTTTCCACGTCTTTACTTTTCCCCACAATCTGTCTATCTGTCTGTCTGCTTATCTGTCTGTCTCTCGGCTTTTACAGTACTTGATTCCTTTAGAATTTTATCTCTTATTTTTTGTTCGTCTACTTCTATGGCTTTCTTTCTGTCTGTTGGTTGTGTTTTTTGGTCTCTTTTCCACATCTACATAACTCTATCTGTTTACCAATGCCTTTCTTTTTTGCTCCCTTCATGTATCTGTCTGTCTGTGTGTCCACCTGTCCACTTTCTCATTCTCTATCTCTCTATCTATCTATCTATCTATCTATCTATCTATCTATCTATCTATCTATCTATCTATCTATCTATCTATCTATCTATCTATCTGTCTGTCTGCCTCTCTGTCTCTCTGTCTCTCTGCCTGGCCATATGTCGATTCTTGAGGACTTGCTTGTCTGTCTGACTGTAATCTTAATAACAGCTTGTATATATATTACTTTATCTGTCTGTCTGCATGTCTTTCTGTCTTCTTGACCATCTGTCTGTCCTTTAACTCGGCTTTTCTGTACGTCTGTTCATCAGTTTACACACTCTAAGCATCCGAAACCTTACTTTCTCCAAACATTCAGCTGGAATACTTTGTCGTGCCTCTTCTCAAACTTGCTAAAGATGTTCTTCACTAGTTTCACTTGTTCATCCCAGAGCAGTTCAATAGGATTTAGGTGTGGTGACTGGGCAGATTGTTCCATGATAGATATCACTCTAGTTGTCTGTTTGCTCTTTAAATAACGCTTATAGAACTCGGACATACGCTTCGGCTCATCATCTTGTTGTGCGGTAAAATCGCTTCCAATGAGCTGCAGTCCAGACGGAACTGCATGGTGTTGAAGTGTGGAATGGGAGCCATGTTTGGTCAGGATTCCTTTCACTTTCCGGAACCTTTCCTGCTCCAAAACAACCCCAAGCCATTAAGCTTCCACCTGCATGTGTGAGTGTGGGGGTGAAGGAGTCTGATCACATCTTCTCTCCAGTTCTCCTTCTTACACAAATTCTTCTGGTAGAGACAAAAATGTTCCATTGAAACTCCCCAGAACTTAAATTGACACAAAAGGGAACATGCACATGTCTTAAAAAACATAAATGACACAGTGTTTCCACAGTTTTCACAGCCATCATATTTAGCTATTTTGGGGTCTAAGCACCGAAGGTTATATCTTTTTTTTTTGTTACTTGGAGTTAATTCTTTCTTCAGTTGATTATTTTTATATCTATACATTTGCCATTTTTTTGTACATGAACAAAAAAAAAAAGAAGTTGGTTCGTTGTTATTTTTTATTTATTTTTTATTACCTAAATCTTTATCGCTTTCATGAATTTGGGATTTTTTTTTTTTGTAGGTAGTGCAAATACATTTTTATTACTATTTTTATTACCATTCTGTCGATATAGAGCGCAGCAGGTTTCCAAGACTACAGCGAGTCAGCTCTCTCAGCAGGAATAATAATAATAATAAAAAATGACATTTATTATACATTCAAAAGTTGGCAGTATTCTTACACACACACACACACACACACACACACACACACACACACACACACACACTGAGAGATATTTACTTTACTCCTACTCAGACACCATTAACATGACTGTCCTTTTTTTAGAAAATAAAGGAAGTATAAAAAGATCGTTGTGCTTCAGTTGCCTGATTTTCGTCAATCAAATGCTTGAATTTCATCAGAGTTGCTCCGGGCGCATGAATTGCAGCACCCCCCCCATTATCCAATTTGAATAATAAAGTGTAGGCATTTGGCCAAGAGCGTTGGAACGGTGGGGAACTGGAAACACAGAACGAATGCACGACTTCGCCTTAATGTCCTCACACACACACACACACACACACACACACACACACACACACACACAAGCAAAAGACAAGACAAGATGAGGGCAGAACAGAGCGGCAGGGAAACACGCAGCTCGTGGCCTGCTGAGAGAGCAGATGTTCGGGGGAAACACGTTGTGTTGAACACACACACACACACACACACACACACACACACACACACACACACACACACACACAGAGTCTGGGATAGGGCCACGCAGGGTGAGGATCAGTTTAAACTATAGAAATGCTTAATGGAGACATCAAGCAGAGGAGGACGAATTTCAAGATGGCTGACAGACGAGCCCAAGACCTTTCAGCTTCAACCCTTCTTACATACATATTCTTTTTAGATGTTCTGCATTGTTTGGACAAGCAGCTCAACTTCTCTTTATTTTTGAACATTCAAAGTTTAACATCTTCATCATCAGCAGCAGCACTGGATTTACACCTATTTTCACTTCCCTCTTCATTACTGCCAGCAAGATTTTGGGTTGAAACGTGACAAACGTCTCACTTTTTCTCTGCTCAGGTTCAGATCAGTGCTCTATATATAACATTAAAAGTCAATTAAGATTAAAGTGTCACTTTCTCTATCTTTCTATGTCTCGTACTTTCTTTCTCTGATGTGACTGGAATGGATTCCGGAGACGTGTTAAACATCACGAGGCCAGCGATTCGTTATAATCCCGCCGAATATATTGGTGCTCGAGTAAAAGGTACTGGAGCGGAGCTTTAAATTCACATTAAAAGCATCAAAATAAGTTCTCTGTTCACACCCACAAAGTCAGTTTGATCCACAGTCTGGGAACATCAGGAGTTCAGGAGAGTTGCTGCTGTTTCGTTGCCATGACAACAACCAGAGTCATTTTCAAAGCCGCTTTTAAAGGTGCAATAAGCATTTTGTTTTTTTACAGGGCAGGAGGATGTGTGAGATTTGAGGATTTATTTGGACTGTAATTAATATCCACAGTCTGCTACAATGGCCTCAGGGCCACAGTTTGCATGAACACTTCTGCATTTCAGGACCAGTCGCTGAACAGCACCTCAGCAATGATGGATATGTAATGAATGGACATTTGGGGATGAGGATGAAGAGGTTCCCTTTTGAATCTGGTTCCTCTCAAGGTTTGTTCCTCATGAAGTCTCAGGGAGTTTTTCCTTCACCACAGACACCACTGACTCACTCATTAGGGATCAACTTACATTATAAGGAACAAAATTATAGATTCTTTTATACAACTTTATAACCTTGTTATCTCTGTAATGCTGCTACGTCTATTGTTAAAAGCGCTTTATAAATAAAAAGGAATCGAATTAAATTGGAATATTTGGTAAAATTTTTATTTATAAAGAGGAAGTCCTGTCAGTCATGTGACTAGTGTACATCTGTTATATAATAATAATAATAATAATAATAATAATAATAATAATAATAATAATAAAATAAAAAGAAGAAGCAGAAGAAATTTTATAATAATACTTACAAAAAACAATATTAATAATACTACTGCTAATAACAGTATTAGTGCATTGACATTTACATTAACAGCATTCGACAGCCGCGCCCTTATCAAGAGTAATTTACAATTATATAATTGATACAACTGAGCAGTAATGGGGTTAAGAGCCTTGCTCAGGGGCCCACGAGTAAAAGTTTGGTGTGGCTGGGATTTACACTCATGATCTGCTGATCCAAATTCCAATGCCTTAAACACTAAGCACCACCTCCTGACAATAAGCATAATATTTTTTAATTGCTAAATTATTATTTTTATTATTATTATTATTATTATTATTATTATTATTATTAATATTATTCATTTTATTATTAATACTACTCCTTTCTAGATTTCCTTTTATTTTAGTTCATCTCAGACACACCGCGAGCTGTGTTCAGTCACGTTCTCTGCTTGTGCCCCACTTTGTTCATTTTTTATTTTGTCCTAAGGGTACACAAACTTTTGCACCTCACACTAAAACTTTGTGTCGTATCACACACTTCATAAAGTCCTTATTCGCTCCTTATGATTCCGGCGATTCGTTGCGTTCGCTCGTTTTTATTGTTGTGTCACTCAGATTTAACTGCTGAACCGAACTGGAAGAAAACACACACCTGCCATCTCACACACACACACACACACACACACACACACACACACACACACACACACACACACACACACACACACACACACACACACACACACACACACAAACACACATGAATGTGGGGAAAGTGGAGCAGGATTTGTAAAGAATTACCCCAATTTACTTGCAGATTGGAAGCTCATTATAGTTGCGCAGTTCTGGGGCATTTCAAAAGAAAAGGTCTGGACTTTTAATTACTTACGTCCCTGAACGAGACACACGGCGCATTTTTTACTCTGAACGCTCAGAACTATTTTTACAACTGGAATAGTTTCAAAGTAAACTCTGACTCCTGGCACGTATGTTACATGCTGATTACTTATGGAAAAAAAGCCCTGAACCCTGAAGGTGTTGCATTTCTGCTTCATCATAACAACTTGGCAACAATTACAATTTCAGAGTAATTCAAAATGTACAGTTATAATGATTATCCATGAAATGGGTTTGTTCCTGTTCTCACTTACACTAGAGCCGCTACAAACACTCAGCCAACCTTTACCAACCTCTCAAAAATCACACACACACACACACACACACACACACACACACACACACACACACACACACACAGGATTATTTTTTGTGAACTGGATAAGGAATTGCTCAGCAATGTGCTCCCTGTTAGTTTGGGATTTGAACAAATAACCTTTCAGCCACTCGGACAGAACGTTAACCTCCACTACAGAACCTCAGCTTTCACACTTTCTTATTCACTCGCTCGCTCCTTTTGGTCTGTTCTGAATAATTCATAATTGGAGAGAATGCAGAAATTCTTACAGTTCACCTCACAAGCAAACTGCCACTGGCTCTGAAAAAAATCTAAAATGTCAGGGCAGAAAAGGGTCTGCTGAAGGGAGTCTGGGAAAACACGGCGGCGTAACGTCAAGGGGTGGGATGGGAATCGAAAGAAATGGCAGGGGGTTTGTGTTGAGGCTGCAGCGTGAGGAGAATAATCATGATATTAAAAAGAGAGGATCAGAAACAGCAGCCAAGTCTGGTGACTACACACTGAGAAACATATATACAGGATGTTGCCAAAAGTATTGGGACACCAGACTTTTCCAGCATATAGTGTGTTGCTTTTTGTTAAACTGTTAAACACAAAGTTGAAGACACACAATTGTACTGGATGTATCATTGTATATGTACATCCTGGAGCAGGTTTAGGTCTCCAAGTTCAAATGATGGATACATTTTATGCATCCTGGACATCTGTGTGCCTCCGACTTTGTGCTAACAGTATGGATGAGGGCATCATATGGTTGTGTGTCCAATACTTTTGCATCCACAGTGTATGTTCCTGTCTGTGATGTAAAGACAAAAGACTTTAAAAAGTCTTACAGCGTCTGAACTGAAGCCTTACATCAGTCCTCCATTATTCCTGTGTTAAAGATTTACAGAACACTCATGAATGTGTGATGAAGAAACCTGAAATATAGTTCCTCAAATATTCTACAGCAAAAACAATGTGGAGGTTATACACACACACACACACACACACACACACACACACACACACACACACACACACACACACACACACACACACACACACACACACACATATAAACACACTAATATACACTCAGTCACACACACACACACACACACACACACACACACACACACACACACACTTATAAACTCACTAATATACACTCAATTACTTACACAGACATATAAATATATATAAATACACACGATACTAACAAACACTCTGGTATAAACACAATATACACTCAAACACACACACACACACACACACACACACACACACACACACACACACACACACACACACACACACATACTAATATACACCCAAACACATGCACACACTCCTACCGTATATACACTAATATACACACAGACACTCATACAGTACACACACACACACACACACACACACACACACACACACACACATACAGTACACACACACTCATACACACTAATATATCCACATACACACCCACAATTATATACTCACACGGTAATATACACACAAACATTCATATACCTATAAACTCTTACATATACTTTATACACACACACACACACACACACACGTATACTCTCTCACTAATTTGTGAATATTGTGTTTGTTTGTTTTAAACGCGATTCAGCAGAACAGCAGCACAGATTCCTGAGCCAGCGCTTTCCCGGTTCTGAGCGAGCTGAATCGGATTTCCCGAGCCCGAGCCGGTCCGGTCGGAGTAAATTAAAAAGGGAAATCAATATTCCAGGAGCGGTGAACGTTAGAGTTCTGGATGCTCTGCCAGTTTCTCCACAGGAACCTCGAGGCTCCGAGGAGTTTTTTTTCCTGCCAGTGCCGAGTGACTTACGCTTCTGCAGCCTTCACCCACAGATTTCCATTAGAAGGCTGCAAGAATGATCTCTTCTGCAGGGCAAGTGTGTGTAAGTGAGGAGAAAGATGCTGGCCAGGACACCTCTTGACATTAATGCACACAGACACACACAGACACACACAGACACACACACACACACACACACACACACACACACACACACACACACACACACACACATCACACACACACACATCTCTGAGTAAAACTCCAGTGTCACTGCACTGCAGAACTTCTTAATAATTGAATGTTGTTATTCTGCTTGTTTAAAGGATGCCACGTGAAGCTGTCAGCTTTCTGCCAAGCCATAAATGTGAATATAAAAATGTGTGTGTGTATGTGTGTGTGTGTGTGTGTGTGTGTGTGGCCATCAACACTTTGCCAAACTAATTAATAGACCTTTAAAAGACCTCTGCTTTTCTCTCTGTCTCTCTGTGTTCACACTTTGACTCTAAGTGTATACACACACACACACACACACACACACACACAAACACACAAACACACAGTTCTGAGAAAAGCTGAGGCACTGATAGGAAAACATAATTAACAACCAAGGAGAGTGTGGATGGTGTTAAAGTGTGAACAGTGTAGACTGTGTGTACAGAATGGACGATATAAATGGTGTAGACAGTGTGGATGGTGTGAAAAGTGTGGACAGTGTGGATGGTGTGGACGGTGTGGACAGTGTGGACAGTTTGAAAGTGTGAACAGCATGGATGGCATGGACAGTGTGGAGAGTGTGGACGGTGTGGATAGAATGGACAGCATGGATGATATAAATGGTGTAGACAGTGTGGATGGTGAGGTGAGGAGGCCTGGGGTGCAGTCAGTGTTCACATTCATCGCAAAGGTGTTCAAGAACTCTATAGCAGGAGATCTTCCACTCAATCCCATGCAAAGCAGATCTTCATGGAGCTGGCTTTGTCATGCTGGGACAGTTTTCGGTCTCCTAGTTCAAGTGAAGGGAAAGTTTCATGCTCGTGCATCCAAAGACGTCCTAAAAAAATGTATGTCCAAGTTTGTGGCAACAGTTTAAGGAATGGAGAAGAAGCACATATGGCTAGAAAAGCCTGGCGTCCCAATACTTTTGGCCATACCGTGTAAATAAAATGGATAAAAAGTGATGTTTTGTGAAGGGATAAATAAATTGATTGAACTGCTGGAACTGGACTTTGATATAAGAGGAATAAAACATAGATGTTCTATATTTATATTTCTAATAAAAACATGATATTTTCATCCATTGCTTTTAATGTTCCTGTTCTCACTTACTTTATAGCAGCTATAAACACACATACCCTCACATTCATTTGCATAGACTCTGCCCACTCATTTGCATTTACATAGACAAATCAAGCACACTAATTTAAATATTCATTAAACACAGACATGGTTTATTTATCAAACTCTAAGTAAAGTTGGAGCTCCACCCACAGCTGCCACCACTCCATTGGTGTGTGTGTGTGTGTGTGTGTGTGTGTGTGTGTGTGTGTGTGTGTGTGTGTGTGTGTGCGGAGACCCAGCTGCTACTTCTTCATGCAGAAAATGTCAATGTGGCTCAGGGAGGCAGGCAAACCGAGAGACCTGCTCCTTTCATGTGGAAACCATGCTGGTCTAACTCAGGTAGAACACACACACACACACACACACACACACACACACACACACACACACTAGCAAACTGCACTTCTAAAGCCCAAAAACCCAAAAGTATTCCGTCATAGTCATACACTCAGACAGAAACGGAATTATTTGAAACAAGTCTTTCTCATGCTAACACACACACACACACACAAACATGCACACACACACACACACACACACACACAAACACACACACACACAACACACACACACCAGCAAAGCTTACCTTATGTTGCTCATGGTGCTGCCGGGGGTCTCAGATCCTCGTTTGCATCGCTCCAGTTGGGTGGTGACGATTTGGCGCTCAGCCTCCAGCTCTCGAGTCAGTCTCTCAAACTGCAGCTCCTGGTAGGGAGAGGAAAAGAAAGATGGGGAGAGAGAGATAGAGAGAGAAAGGGAGAGAGAGAAAGAGAGAGAGTTTAAAGCAATCAACATGCAAACCAATGCCAGAAAGAACATTAGGGAAGCGTCAAAGACCTCTGGGCGCGACTTCCCTGCACAGCGCTAGACCACAGCACACTATTTATTCCATCAGTGCTGTGCTTCACTGCTCACTGCTCTTTGAGAAGAAACAAGCATGCACACATCAATCAGTGAAACGTAAACCACTTTACACACCTTATATACAACGTTCTGGAGGCATCAGAGTGGAGTAATGCGATACAATTTGCAGTGAAAGATGTGAAACATTTTTTATGTGTTTTCTTTTTTTTTTTTTTTAAGAATGACATCATTCAGCAGCAAGGAAATTCGCCACCGACTAATCTCATCTATTTTTACTTCTAAACCCATGTTTTAGAAGGAGAGACCGTGGGGCAGACCTGCTGCTAAGATTATCTCTCACAGTTACGGCTCGGGAACATCTGAGGATCCCCTGAGGAAGAGCTGGAATCCTCTAAACTCACCACCAGCAGAGTCTGAACGAGAATGAATCGACAAAAACAAAACAAAACACCTTCGAGCCTTGAATTGTGTACAAGAAAAAATTACTTCCACCACAATGTTATTGGAGCTGAAAAGCTTGGTCCATTTTCTCCTCAGGTTAATCATGCCAATTTCCACCCACAAACTAACAAACTCAGGCAACAGCTTCCAAAAAAGCCAGAAGGACACTTGAAGGAAAGTGCTATTTGCCCTCTTCTGCATCCACAAGCTCACAGAATCCCCTGATTGGCCAGAATTACATGTGAGAGATGGTTTCTATAGCAACAGCACTATACACAGGGATGTTTACAATGTATGCTCCACATTTCAAGTAGTTCAGATTTCATTTCTGGTAAGAGAAAAATAAATACTGCTTGTGGAATTAATGATTTTAGCTGAGGTGATATCAGAAGGTTTGGAGACTCTGTTTACAAGAAAGTACTTTATTTATCTGCGTTTCCACACGATCACCTTCATAATAGTTTCCTTGCGCAGTTATACAGTGCTCCCAGGGTTCTTCTGGAATGTGTCCTGGAAGTCTTCTTTTCGAAGCGTCTCAAGCACCTTCTGCGATTCGTGTTGAATCTCCGCAACGGTGTCAAAATGACGAGCCGGATCTTCATCTTCGGAAAGAGGGCGAAGTCCGCATTTGCCAAATCTGCCAAGTAGGGTGGGTGCAGAAGTGAGATTGTGTTGTTTCCATTGAGAAACTCATGTGTGAGGAGGAGCTCGGGGACGGAATGGCATGTGGTCAGATTCGCAGACGTGGTCAGAATAGCACCAGTTGCACTGCTCCTGATGTTCACAGGACAATGTCTTTTGACACACAGACTTATGAAGGTCGGTGCTTCCTGTGACTGTGCGTGTTACAAAACTAGTCTCTAAACTTTTTACTCCCAACTCGTATAACATAGGAACAGGAACTAGTTTGACGGACCTTCAACGTTAGGTTTCCAACAAACCCATTTGCATTTGTATAACATTGTGATCACAAATCAGCTTCAGCCATTCAGCCAGTAAACTCTGATATGAACCTCAGCACTCATTATTTCACCAAATGACAAAGTTAGAAGAGTCTGCGCTGCTATTTGTTTAGAAACGCACCTGCTTTAATTACTAGTGATCTCTATAGGATCGATGGCTGCCTGATTCGCTGGCTATATGCACAGGACTGCATAATGGAACGTAGTATTGATCCAGCCTCTGAAGCTATTTGTGCTCTGATGGTATCTCCATCCAAAAAAAAAAGTGAGAGAAGAGAAAAACACCTTGGCGTGCACCACACTGTCCCAAATCGACTCTTGGCCCCCCATCTTCCTACTTCCCGGCACCGCCCCTTACTATATTCCCAACTTTCCTCCAACAAAAATAGACCAATCCCTTTTTGTACTTACATCACAGGTGGCTGGGATTCATGCTGTGCAAAAGAAGAACGATCTGGAACAATCCTGAATGAAGTGAAGGTTTAGGAAGAAAAAAAAACAAATGCATGAAAATCTGCATCTGGTGGACGCAAAGCAATCTTTAGGGAAGTCCAAATGCACAACCGAAGAGTTCCTCAAGTTCAATATCAGCGCAATGAAGCAAAAGACTAATGCGTCTGTCCTGACACCTCTGCAGATTCCGTGGACCGGGTCGAGGCAGCGTGTCGCTCCGGCTGCTTGGGAATCCGTCCCTTTTTTTGGCAAAATTCCTGCACTTGGTTGAAACACGGTCCTCCGCCGCCTCCCTGTTCCACACAGCAGCCGCTCAGCCAGGCACAAAAGTCACCATGGCAACGGGGGATCCGGCAGCCTCCCGCCCTTTCTCCAGCGAGCGCTCAGCATTTCATCACAAAAGACGCCCCTCCTACGGGCTTCACACCACAAATACCCACCTCCGTCCGAGAGCTTTTCAAACGTTTTCCTCGAGTTTGCACGCAAAGTGGGAGGTGCGCCTTTGAGCGCAATAAACCATGGCTGTCGATCACGGTGTATGTCGCTACGGCTTCCTTTTTGTTATCTTCTTCTTCTCTCTGTCTATCTGTCATCCTTTCTGTCACTCCGCAGCTCTGTCTAAAATAAAGAATAAATCTCCAGAAAATCACGACAAACTCTCACCACAAGTCTGCAAAGCAAGTTCGCTAGGGAATGCGACCCAATGCGAAGGCCTTTTCAGGAACAAACTGTATTCTGAACCAACTGGATAAAACTGTTATGCTGATACGGTCACTTAAGAAGTCGAGAAGACGGAAATAAACCTTGTTTGTTTGCAGACAGGTGAACGGCATCCTTTCACACATTCTTATCCTTCTCAGGGTTGTTTTGCCTTAAATCAGGCTACTAGTTTTGTTAATATTCTGGAAAGCAAATGATTATTGGAATCAATTATTTGTAACAGACAGAATTTCTACTCTAGGCTGACACCTAGGCCATGCCATGGAAGTCAGAGCTGGAAATGACATCATTTCTGACCCCTGAGCATTTGAGCAGCAAGGTGTGGGAAAAACATGGACACTATGGATGGCAAGATTCAGTGATTCTCATCGGCATAAAAGTTCATAAAAATTGTACATTGAATACAAGTTGCCATTTGTATCACGATGCATCGGTTATAACATATTTGCATTGGTAAAAAAAACTTTCGTTTTTAATAGTTTGTGACCAATATTTTATATGTAGATCGTTTTCTCCTCTTTTCTTGAGCGTGTTCTCTCTGCTACATAAATATGATGTATCATAACACTACAGAGACCGAGACGTGTCCTGAGAGTCACATAGAATACAGATTAACATGGCAGAGGTAGAGATGTAACTTAGGAAATAAAAAGTTTGTAACAGTGCCATGCATTAGGAATCAGAAGGAACTTTAATTGATGATTTGCTGTCTGTCTGAACCAAAGAAATAAACGTTTACTATCTGTAACATTGAATTGAAGAGCATATTAATTCTATTAAATCGCATTGAATCGGATCGCACTGCCTCGTAATAGGGGGAAAATCGTAATGCATCGTTGTAGCTGCTTCATATGTATCTTGAATGCTGGCAGTGCATCGAGGGACGAATTGCATCGGCCTCAGTTATGGAGATGCACATCACTAATGGACACTGCCAACGAGGTAAACAATCAACTCTAATGAGAGATTTACTGTATAATACTTGTGCTGTTAATATCATGAACAGCAGCTACGCTAATTCCTCTCCACTGCTTCTCTTACTCTACCCATCTCGACGCATCCTGAGGTTGCTCCAGCTCCAGTCACGTCCCACCTCATAAAGATTATGGACCTCTAAAGAAGTAGATGCCTCCAAACATCCCGAACCATCTAGAGACGTACCAGTGCCAATTGGATCCCACTTCATGTAGAGTTTGGACACTGGACCACTTTGAATGTTTAAAGGCTCTGGCATGGAGAAGCTGGTGTTGGATTTATGATGATCTCAGATGTTGAGCTATTTTATGAGTTGCTCAGTAGCTCCTAGTTTTATAACCACAAACGACTGTAAAAGACTGTAGACTGTCCCCTTTTGAGTCTGGTTCCTCTCAAGGTTTCTTCCTCATAACATCTTAAAAACTTTTTTCTCGCCACAGTCTCCATGGCTGCTCATCGGGGATAAATACACACCATTCACCCTAACTCTTAAATTCTGTAAAGCTGCTTTGAGACAATGTCTGTTGTGAAAAGCGCAATAGAAATAAACTTGACTTGACTTGACTTAATTTTCTCCTCAGTTACAGATTTGGTGAGCGACTCTATATCTGATCGTTGCTGGATCTCAGAAAAATACTCAGATATACCATATAACATATTTAAAGTTCAGAAGAAGCTGTTTGGTGTATTTAAGACACTCCGAGCGGCCATTTTGATTACAGATCACTTACTGAACATAGGGATTGAGAAGACTAGGCCAATAGATCTTTTAGAGTTAGGGGGTTGAAATTATGAGTCACACGTTTTTACTAGAATCTGTCTAAATTTAGGTCGCACCAATGCATTAAACGTGAAACGAATAATGTATATTAAAATGTAGCGTATAAAAGCTGCAGTGCCGAGCAGAGTAATACGAGGTCTCGTTTAGGGTTTAGTCGAGGTAGTGCTCTGTCTCCTGACTCAGCCTGAGAGTGTCACTCGCTGCAGTCATGCATTATTCACAGCCTGGACGCTGCTACATCGCTCGGCGCTAAACGGCCCGTCTGATCCGCCGCGTGCTAAATTAGAGCCAAATCCCTGCCAAGGAGCCATCGTGAAGGCGAGGCTCCGTTTTATGCAGTTGGGTTGCAAGTCATATACCAACCGCCAGCTTCACACAAACGTCTCACGGCGCTGTGGAGGACGAGACGCTGACTCTTCTGATTTAATGACATGGCAAACACTGAGGGTTAAAATCCTGTTTAACAATAAAACGACCAGGAACCATCAGTGGAACAGAAAGGACACGTTCTGATTTCTGGTATCTTTTATTACTTTTGATTGGCCTCCTGCTTTTTAGTTTTCACTGAAAACCAAAGAAAACATGTTTGTACATAAACACAGTGCATTTGATCTGTTTACATATATATATATATATATATGGATATTTTAGCCTACATTTTATCAATGAAATGCTTGGACATTTACTAACACACTTGCAGCTAAATGACTCTAAACAAAATCTAGTGGAACATCTTCTCGAAAAGCGGAACTTATTAGACCAGGAGACATACCCATATTATGGTGAGGATTCCACAAACCTCTGTGAATATAATGTTTTTTTGTTTTGCGGGTGGTTTAATGCTCAATAAGTATCTCCTAAATTTACTCCAGACATCCGAAGCAGCTGAGATGGTGAATTTTCCCTTCCATTTATGAAGCTGAATGAGTGAACATTCTGGGCTAGAAAGAAATCAGCTCCATCCTCACTTCTCTTCTCGCTTCTTCATATCGCCATGTTTATGTTATTACGCTGCTCTGGACATCGCAAAAATGTAGACTGATTTTTATTACATTACAATTATATTGTAATTTTGAGACAATGAGATTCAAGCCTTTCCTGCTTTGGAATTTCTAAGAAACACTGATGGGCTCATGCTCAGTGAGCCGCTTGCTGTGTCGCGTACAAACCCGTTCTATTCTCTCTCTTTTCATCAGGGAAATGGTGAGGAACCAGGAGAGAAGAAATGACCCGTTGGTCCATTACAAGCTAAAGAACAGAATGAGAACGACATCAAACTCCTGTTTGCTGAAAGTTGAAGGTTTATCGGCTGTGGAAATGAGCATCTTTACCACCGTCAGCGATCTAAATGTGGCTCGCGTGGGTTACGTCCAACATAAAGAAAGATCAAATAAAGGAAAGTGAGAGAACACCTGTCGAATTGTGCTGAGAATAGTGTGTGGTTATGAAACAAAAATGTATGTCCTGTTTGACAAGATGGTCATCAAGCACTTACACGCACAAGGACAACTTGATATGAGACATGTGAGATGTCTGAGACACCCAAGATTCCTGAGATGACTGAAACAACAATACACCTGAGATGACAAAGACTTCCAATACAAATGAAACACGTGAGAATTTTGAGATGAACGAGACGCTCGAGAAGGTTTGAGAAGACCAAAATGCCGGAGACGACCAAAACACCAGAAGAGCCACAGGCGCCTGAAACCGCACCCTTCGTGTGACTCCTATTATATCCACTGAAAGGTAAAAGCTCAGAGTTTCAGCTATTCAGCGTCTCACTGAAGAATCTCATTACACTCCCTGGAGAGGGTCACCTGACCACCCTCGGGTCATGTGATCTACATGGCTGAATGAAATTGTGCATCTCTCAGGCAGGTCCTCCCTCTCGCTCTCATTCACTCACTCTTTCCTTTTCTTTGGCTTCTCTTTTGTGAGTTTGCGATCAATTCGAATCCACTTTCATCCCTTTAAACTGGGTTACATTCCGGAATTAAAAACATTCAAATTCTTTAGATCTTAAAGCATCTAACGTTCCTGTGGGACGAAGAATTCGAACTATCGCTTGTGTTAGGGAGTACACTGTTCATTTAGGAGAAAAAATATATACATTCAATAAATGCTGAATGTATATGTACCAACAGATGGCAGCACAAGGCTGGACGCACAGTCACAGGGAGCACCGACCTTCATAAGTCAGTGTGCCAAAAGACATCGTCCTGTGTAAATCGAGAGCCGTGCCAGACAGTCAATAGCGAATCATCCTGCCAGGTTCTCTCACCGGAAACAACATGATCTCACTTCTGCACCCATCACTCTCGCCTCGACTCCTGCAAACTCCACCCTCTCCAGAAACATTCCAGAAGTGGCAAGAACGCTAGGGGGCGCTGTCTTGCTGAGTGAGTCTCAAACTACTCGTGTCTGCTGATCGCAAGAACAGAAACTAGCAGAAAAAGTATTTCATTGTCTTTGTATTTTGTTATTTTTTTAAACTCAAGCTTTTCTCATTCGGAGGGCATTAAGGCCGTTTTTTATTAAGTAAAGCAATATTTTTACTCTGTTATGACATGGTTGATCTTTGTTAGCAGAAATGACTCTTTTCAGCCTGTATTGCGCAGTGGTGCATGCAGCTAATGCTGAAGGTGAAAAATCAATCATGACCAGCCTCACTCTTTTCTCTCTCTTGAAGTTAATGAGAAAAGAAAAAGTAAAAGCAGCAGCTTCTCATGTTACCAAGAAACAACATAAACACAGTTACAGTTACAGATTAACCTAAGAGTCTTACAAAGTGCTTGCACTGGAGACTCCTTCCATGAATGTGAAATAAAAATATTCTCGCAGAAAACGTCAAATCAACAAATACATTGGAAAAGTCGTTACTATAGAAACGATAACGATAATTAATCAAGACGTTCTGACCACAGTTGGGAATTCACTTGCGCTTGGAATAAAGGTACCACTACTGAATATATATCTTAAAGATTTATATTAAAAGCTATTCAATTCAATACTTTGACTCTTTTTAAAGTATTTCTTTATTACAGTGAAATGCACAAACGTTTTCATTTTTATTGCTTTTTTATTTTAATTAGATACGTGCCACACTGCCCTCTCGTGGACACATTGAGTTTTAAAAAGAGAAATTACTTCATTCCCAAAGCCCTCGATCACCTTCATTCTCTGACCTCTGTTATTTTCCAACTTCTCAGATTCAGCTTTTATTCTGCTGCTCCATCTATTATCCTGAGGTCACTTCTGCACTTCCGAACCACACACGGCTCACAAACCACCCGGATAAACGACTCATTTGTTTTCCAGTGAAATTTATTCCACTGAATAAATTCCTTTAAATTAAAATTCCAATGCACTATTGAAGCACTAAGTTTCCACCTGATGAACAGCATTAACAGTGTAATACCTCTGACCTTATTTTTTAAAAGTTTTGCCGAATTTCATTTTAAAAGGTGACGGTGTGTAAACAGAGATAAATAAGATAAATAAAGACAAAACTGGTTTTAACACCAGGACAACTGAAATCGTAACCCTGGACTACCTGTATTTTTAAAAATACTATGTTTGTTACGGTGTGAATCCGGGGTGAACCAGGTGTTCTCAGGTCACCTGTTACTTTAGACACGCCCACTATTAAACAAATGACCAGTATAGTAGCTACAAATACACAACCTCAGAATAAAAAATAAAAAAAACAACAAATAGAGAATTTTCTGTATGAATAAACTACATTAGGTGCAATACTGAGTGTGTGTGTGTGTGTGTGTGTGTGTGTGTGTGTGTGTGTGTGTGTGTGCTGTTTATCACCATTTGAAAGAAGATAAACAGCACAGAAAATCATTCACGTTTCTGAAGCGGACGCGGCCCTTTTAAGTGTAAAGTGTCACGTGGCTCATAAAAGACGTCTGACGTTTGCCGTTTTACGTCTGACAAACTTTTTCAGTCGTTCAGGTGAAAATTCTGTTAAAAGTTCAAAATGAGGGCTTTTTTAAAGTTGCATTTCTCCAGAACTACACTATGTTGCCAAAAGTATTGGGACACCTGAAACTACACTGAATTAAAAGACCCAAACCGGTTCCAGCATGACAATGTTTCTGCGCACAATGCCAGCTCCATGAAGAGCTGCTTACCATGGGTTGGAATGGAAGATCTACTGCTTTAGAGCTCCATTAAACATAATGAATTTGAATGCTGACTGCACCCCAGGCCTCCTGTACTGACTTTACTCACACCCTTGTGGCTCAATGAATCTCTACGAAATCTCTATAAAATCTAGTGCAACATCTACCCAGAAGCTCATTTTAATGCCAAAAAAACAATGGTCTTCCTGCCCTGCTCTCTGAGAAATGTTGTGTTCAAAATAAATCCACAAAATACAGCCACAGAATCAACAAATCAATCAGCAATATTATCAGCAAGAGCACTTGATCACTGATAGCAATCCCAATCTTTTCCCCCAATGTTGGTGAGATAATAACTCGTTCTCCTGCCTGCCTCGGCGTCCTCACGCCCACGCTCGAAGTAGACAACAGCAAAAAAATTAGTTTGTGCCCTCACAAGCCGAGATTAGAAGCTTGGCAAAATATCATCCTAAAATGTCACTGGCTAAATGCCAGCTTGAGTCTGGAGCTGGAGAACATAAGTGGAGGACCTTTAAACACACGTGTGGACCTCAAAAACCTAAATTCTGGTAGTGAAACATCATCTGACCTCATTCTGGAAAATTCCATCATGGTGTGATGTCTACAATTTAACCATACATTACATTTTTAACAACTTTATCTCAATTTACACAAGGGTCAGTCTGAATAATGGATTGTGATTGGCTGAAAGAAGTTCACGTGTGAATAGTGGATTGTGATTGGCTGGAAGGAGTTTAGGTATGAATAGTGGATTGTGATTGGCTGGAAGAAGTTTAGGTGTGAATAGTGGATTGTGATTGGCTGGAAGAAGTTTAGGTGTGAATAGTGGATTGAGATTGGCTGGAAGGAGATCAGGTGTAAATAGTGGATTGTGATTGGCTGGAAGGAGGAACTGGAGAAGAAAATTATCCCTGGATTATTATTTAGATGCCTTGATGGTGAAGTAAACAGATTTATAGAGGAACCTGTTTAACAGTTTAGACAGAAAACACAAAAAAACCAAGATTTTAGCAGGTAAGAGCGAACCACAAGCGTGTTCCACACAGAGGACACTAGTCTGTGTGATGTCAGATCTTCGGTCAGAGTGTGAGAAGCCTCAGTATGACTCTCTGACCTTGGCTGACCTCTAGAACGTCTCCTGGTGTGTTAGTTGTTGACAGGGTGCTGACCGCTTCTACCACATCACTGACAGTTAACAAATCTGTTGTAGACACTGCATGTTAATCTGCGCTCCTGTGCGTCTGTATTCACGTCACTGAGTGTGTGTAGTGGACAGGAAGTGGACGAGGATGCAGATTATCGGAACACGTGTGTTGGCTGTAATTAACCCGAATCGGTAGTCGTCAAGGGCATTTAGGACGACACTGAATTGTAAATGTTAAATAAAAATATTCCTCAATGTTTCAGGAAGATAAATCTGACATGGCAGTTTTAATGTTAAATACATGTGACCCTAATGTGCTCCTCCATATGTTCTCCCCTAATGTTCTCCCCCTAATGTTCTCCCCCTAATGTTCTCCCCCTGTTCCCGTAACCTTCCCTAACATTTCCTAAATATTTTGTTAAATTTCTCTTTCCAAAAGCACTGTTTTGTTCTAAACGCAGTGACATCACTGTTCTGAAATCTGAGACACTGTGAATGAGCTGAAACCATAAAGCCCCCCTCACCCCCCTTCCTCCCTCAGCAGTGTGTTGGGTTTGAGTTACACTCACTTCGAGTCACTGGTTTTATTTTTAGCCCTATTTTCACAAACACTGGTTTCTGCAGAGTTTCATCTCCACTGAACCTCCGCGTCCTGCACTGTTTCAACACTGGTGTGTTTTATGAGTATATATGTGTGTATTTGAATGCATTTGTGTGTACTATTTGTGTATTGTGTGTCTGTTTGTGTGTATTATGTGTGTATTATGTGTGTATATATATATGTGTGTGTGTGTGTGTATGTGTGTATATGTGTGTATATTTGTGTGTGTATGTATATTTGTGTACTGGTGTACTGGTGTACTTGTGTACCCTTTTAGCTAAATTAATCTCCAAAAATCTCCATGAACATCTAGTGGAACATCTTCCCAGAAGAGTGGATCTTATTACAACAGCAAATTGGGACTACATGGGAATGGGATGTTAAAAAAGTGTACTGGGCGAACCCCTGCCTGATTTGTGTCATGGCGAGATCTCCACCACGTCCGTGTTTATTTCTGTTAAAAGAACATTCACATTACGTTCATTTGAATAATTATTCCCCCCCACAACCTGCTGTTTTTTGCTGCTACATTTTTTTTCCCCGCCTGCATTTGTTTTTGCATAAATAAGCTGCCACCCTGCATGGGCCGAGCGTTAATGGAAATTAAACGAGGAGAACACACGTCTGTTCCTGACGAGTGACGGCTCCCGTGTTCTGAGATAAACCTTCTGCGGGATACCGATTAGGACCGCCACGCCGCAGAGCCGTGATTTGAGGAGCGTCGTGTTCGGTTGGGCTCGAACGAGACCAAACAGTCGGAAGCCATTATTGTCTCCGCAGCTCAGTGGGTTCTTCTTGTTAGTTCTGTCTTGTGTTTTTTTTTTTTTTGCTGAGGGTTTCGTCATCAATGTCTCGATCGCCTCCACCGTGAGGCTCCACAGCGGTCGCTAATGGGATAATCTTTCCAAAAATTAGCGCACTCCTTGATAACAAGCATTAACTTTGAAATACACAAAAGCACTTATGCATTTTTGTAGTTAGCTCCTCCCCCTTCGCCGTAATGTAATCATGAGCTGCTTAACATTAGTTTGAGTTAAAACAGCTGAATTTGTTTTTGTCTAATTAAAAAAATTGCCTTGTTTTTTCAGTATGAACACAATTTAAATTATTGTTTTTTTTTTATTCAGGCTCAATACAGTATTACAAAAATATAATTTCATTGATATATGAACAGCCGAACAGCTGGTGAATCCTGTGCCCTTGCATATTTTTGTTCAATTACACGTTAATTTAACATTTATAAAAGTCAGTAATTTGACACTCAAGCTAGGAAAGTAAAAATGATAGTAATCAAATCCAACATCTACTCAAAGGCTTCAAATCTGAGATATGTTATCTCATAAAACAAAGATATCTGGGAAATATATTTTTTTATGATTTGACATTATATGATAACATTTCTCAGTCTTGTGAACTGAAAAACAGACACGACAGTTTTACGCTGGACCCTGCATTTAAAACCAATAAAAGAGCACACAAGTTTTCCAGGAGCAGTCTGAAAATAAAGAAGAATTGCAAGATAGAATATACATGGAAGCCGAATGGGGTCAAAAACAGGCCAGTTTTATTATAGGGGTCAAAATCAGGGACTAACAAGAAAATTGTAAAGAAATGTAAGTGTGGACTGATCATATATAAAATAGCCTGATTAGTGGTATGTAGAACTGATACAGACTGTTCCTGATGGTTTTAAATTTCCATTGTTTGAATGAAGTCTCCTTAGTATAATTGCACATTTCTTTGTTTCTGGTCTGTTCATTCCCTTTTGCACAAAACCGGCTTCATAACAATATACTTTACATGGGAAGGAGTAGAAGGTCTTCTGCTATAGAGCTCTCAGCTCACCCAGTGATGAATATTTCATGTTGAACATCTCGAACACTTGAAAATGGCACTTCTGATTATGTCAATTTTCATGTTTCAGTGATAAACGTGTCTCCAAGTGCGATGCCATGAGTAAAAACACGCCTGTCGGTTGTTATTCATGATTTCTTTTACTGCCTCGTGGCTACGTTTTATTTATTTGTTTATTTATTTCTTTTTATTCCACTCTATCTTGCGCCGTCCCTGCAGGTGGACCGCAAAAACTCCGGGGCTGGAATAAATACCCTCCTCTGATTTATTCTCAGTCTCTACACCGCAGAACGGACTTGTTATTTTATGAATTGGGATGCTGAGAAGAGGAACGTTACACATAAAAAAAACCAAAAAATAAAAAACTAAAGATAGGAACAGCTCAGTCTTATGGATTTCTTTCCTTTTTTTTATTTTTTATAGCTTGTTTGGCGGGAATCAGATCTTGTGAGCAGCCCGTTTTAATTAATCCGAGACGCTGTGTTTGAGATGTTAATGTGTGTTTTATGTACGGAGAATGGTGTTTGTGCTGAAGGGACTGAAGTGGAAGTGATTAAATTGTAGTTTTGGGCTAAAAAGTGAGAACTTCACGCTCTCACGGCTCCCTGTGGGGGTTTTCAGGTCTGCGAAAAGTCATGTTCAGGATCTAAAAAGGGGTTTGTGAATGTAAATGCAGTATCATGTATTATTCAATTGGACGTGTAAGAACAAGCGATCTCAGAGGAAGTTCTTTTATGGTTCCAGTTTGATGAGTTCTTTGTTTCTCGTCTCCTCCCGAACATTTAATATATTCAGCTCCTCGGTTAATGACTGACCGGGGTTTCACTACGTCAGAGCAGAAACGCACAGCAGGACAAAAGTTCCAGGACACCTTCCATTCCACCTTTAGTCCTCACTCGCTGTTATAAGAACCTCCACTCTTCTGGGAAGATGTTCCACTAGATTTTGTGGAGATTAATTTAACCAAATGGATTTTGCACCTAAAAGGTGTTTAATAGGGCTGGAGCTCAATAGCAGGAGATCTTCCACCCCAACCTATGTAAAACAGATCTTGGAGATCATGGACCTGGCTTTGTGCACAAATGTCCTGCTGGAACAGGTTTAGGTCTCGTAGTTATCAGGACATCAGGAATGTGGTCAACTTATACAGATTTGGACAGAGATTCCTGTTTCATCTGAGGGCATCTTGACAGCTTTTTGACCTGCTCCATCATAACGCTTCATCCTCATGTATTCATTGGCACTTGCATTAAACGGAGTAAAGTGGAACATTCCCTCCTTTTTTTCTTCTCACTAATCCCCTGCTGTGACTAATCCCATTTCAAAAAGAACCCTTGAAACATTGGCATACGGGGAAATTTTATTCCTCTATTTTACAGCAACGATCTCATTCATCACACAATGTTTCGACTGAAGACTCCTCCAGTAAATGTTACCGCTGCACTGCTGTCTGATCTGCTGTTCCTATCTTCTCCACATCCACATCTGACCAATCAGAATTTAGTAGCAAAAATGTGATATAAGTAGCTGCTAATCCAGGTGGAGGTGTGAGGTGTTACAGGGTGTTAGTGCACAATGTGGAGGTGAAGAAGGTCCCTGAACTCCTTCCAGCCAATCACATTCCACTTTTCACCTGATCAGGGGGTATTTAAATGTAAATATATTCCACTGTAACATTTACAATTGAAAATTCTCAGAGTGTATTATAGCGTCTCAGCCGCAGTTTGTTGCACTAAACAAACAAAGAGATAAACACCAAATTTCAGGAAAATTAGATGAAGAACTGAGCCAGGAGAACTCGAGAGGAACCACGCTCTGAAGTACGAGCACTAGACGGCTTAATCAGCGTAGGCAGAGAAGTGAATTCTCTGTGAATAAAGTCTGGAAAAGGTGTGATGAGAACCTCTTCTCCCATCTCAACAGCACAGAAATATTGCTCAGTTAGTTTGTTGATCTCGAACGTGATTAATGCGGTCTTCAGGGAGCACTCGAGGACGACGCAGTAATCACGCGGGGACCAAAACTCGGAGAGCATGAGACGCAGAGAGGCAGAGACGAGGCTCGGAGGAAACACAAGCTCAGGCTGAAGTTCTTCAAAGTAATACGCTGGAAAATCGCCTGCTTGGTATTTCGAAATCATCAGGAAATGTAAATCGTGTCACCTTTGTTCAGCTGCACAGAGAAATAAGACCCACTCATTAAAATTTTAACCTTCATGTGACCCTGGAGACAATTTAATTAGATGTTTGGTGTTTTATCTGTTTTACATGATTCAATTAGTATAAAAGTGGTGTGGTGGTGAACAGGGTTAGGGATTGTGTTTACACCTTTTTCTGTACATTTTATGAAAGAAATGAAAGACTTTTAAAAATCAGATACAGAACAGGAGCATCTTCATCCATTCAACATCTAACGTCATAGTGAAGACCACTGGGGAACGAGAACACTCTCTGGATCTATGTTTTTGTTATGATGTCATAACTAGTGTCCAATCTCTCTCTCTCTCTCTCTCTCTCTCTCTCTCTCTCTCTCTCTCTCTGTTTTTCTCATCTAATCTCTCTCTCTCATTTATTCAATCTCTGAGTGAATGAGATTGGGTGAGTGAGAGACGTGGATTGGAAAGTGACAGAGAGAGAAAGAGAAAGAGAGAGAGAGAGAGAGAGAGAGAGAGAGAGAGAGATTGTACGAGTTTGTGTGAGTGTGTGAGAGAGGAGAGAGAGAGAGAGAGAGATTGTACGAGTTTGTGTGAGTGTGTGTGTGAGAGAGAGAGAGAGAGAGAGAGAGAGAGAGAGAGAGAGAGAGAGAGAGAGAGAGAGAGAGAGCAAAAGAAACTCCAGGAACACTAGTAATGGCATCATTATGACATCACAGAGATCCAGAGAGTGTTCTTCACTGTGATGTTAGATGTTCTGAAACTATGGAGGATTAAGATGGTCTTGTTGTCCTGTAGCTGATTTTCCAACATCTTCTCCTCCATTATCTCTCTTTTTGACTTTCTCACTTTTACTCATCCAGCCTCTCTCTCTCTCTCTCTCTCTCTCTCTCTCTCTCTCTCTCTCTCACACACACTCACACAAACTCGTACAATCTCTCTCTCTCTCTCTCTCTCTCTCTCTCTCTCTCTCTCTGTCTGTCAAAATATAAATAAATCCAATAAAATGAGATAAATATAAGAACAGTAACACTGCAAGGTGCCAAAGTAAGAAAATAATACAAAAGTATGAGTTACAGTGATTATGTACAATAAAATTAAATATAATTAAGTTGAAGATAAACAAGTATCTTTAGGAGACCAGGTCCAGAAGATCCAGACGAGTCAGAGAGTGTGTTGCACTGTAACACCTCAAATCACAGCTCCTGTACTTCCTACCTTCCTACACACAGGACAATCACTACCTGGCTTAACAGTAAACTATACTCTCTGTTTATTCTGCACATCCACCATGTTACATATTTGCCCAATATTTGCTACAAAATATTTGCCCCCACTGTTTTTCGGAGAGCAGGATTTGTTTGAGGTCTTGACGGGTTTCTGACAGCGTGAGACCGTTAACATAACAGCTTCTCTACAGCCCAATCAATCATCCCTAATGTTCCTGAATCAACCCAGCATTCTATACACGCACACGCACACACACACACACACACACACACACACACACACACACACACACACACACACACATACACACACACACACATTCACTATCCCCACTCTATTAAAGACTGCCCTAAATAGCCTTAAATTGAATCACTACAATATCCTGAGACACTTAATTCAGCACAAGTTCTCATCACGTGGTCCATCTCATCGGTCCGAACACAAACACAGAAGCAGGATGTTCAGACGAAACAGAAGAAACCTGTTCATGGTACGATCGCAGCACGGCAAAAAAGAAACCTTTAAAGGTCAGGATGCTTTAAGAATAGGCTCTGTTTTTAGACTGTAATGGTTGCTATTGACATGACATTTTCCACTTCGCCTAGAAAATGCAATACTGTATTGAGTCTATGCTTTTTGTTTGAATTAGTCACATCTACACGGAGATGAGTCGTGCTTAAAGAAAAGAAAAGAAAAGAAAAAACAGGTATGTGACATTTATGACACTGATGCAAAAAGAACAAAGCAACATGCAGTGAAGGTTATGTAGTAGGGCTAGGTGAGGTGTTCCAGGATGTTAGTGCACGGTGTGGAGGTAAAGAAGGTCCCGAGGTGAAGCGGAGAGCATTATAATAGTGTAACGTCTCACACCTAGCTGTGTATAGCATGGTCACTTCTCAGAATTGAGGAGCTGTTATTGATGAAAACGGACTGAATGGATCAAAACAACGCTTCATTTTCCTTACGCATTAAATACACACCTGAATACACACCTTTATAGAAGTATAAACAGGTATAGAGAGGTATAGAGCGGTATAGAGGGGTATAAAGAGGTATAGAGGGGTATAAAGAGGTATAGAGAGGTATAGACAGGTATAGAGAGGTATAGAGGGGTATAGAAAAGCAAAAAGGGGTATAGAGGGGTATAGAGAGGTATAGAGCATTATAGAGCGGTATAGAGCGGTATAGAGCGGTATAGAGGGGTATGAAGAGGTATAGAGAGGTATAGACGGGTATAGAGAGGTATAGACGGGTATAGAGGTATAGAGGGGTATAGAGGGGTATGAAGAGGTATAGAGAGCTATAGAGGGGTATAGAGAAGCAAAAACTGGTAAAGAGGGGTATATAGAGGTATAGAGATGTATGGAAAGGTATGGATTGGTATAGAGCTATGGAAAGGTATGAAGAGGTATAGAGAGGTATGGAGAGAGATGGAGAGGTATAGAGAGGTATGGAGAGGTATGGAGAGGTATAGAGAGGTATGAAGAGTTATAAAAAGTGTATAAGTGTATATAGTGTTATCTTTGGAAATTGACAGAATTTTTCACAAAGCTCTTAATGCAGAAGATAAAGCGTAATTATGTCGTAGATTTTAAGACTGTGACAATAAATGATATTTTGCTGGAACTTAGACATAAAAGAAGCTGATATTACAGCAGCACAACTGTAGAGTTTGTTATTTTCCCATAACACCACATCTTATTGTATTATTTCCCCCAAATATAATTACAGTATTGCACATCATGGATCTGATCAGTTTATATATACAGCAGCTATAAACTTTAATTTAACTTTAAATAAAACCCACAGTCAGTGTGAATAGTGGCTTGTGATTGGCTGGAAGGAGTTCAGGTGTGAATAGTGGATTGTGATTGGCTGGAAGGAGTTCAGGTGTGAATAGTGGCTTGTGATTGGCTGGAAGGAGTTCAGGTGTGAATAGTGGATTGTGATTGGCTGGAAGGAGTTCAGGTGTGAATAGTGGATTGTGATTGGCTGGAAGGAGTTCAGGTGTGAATAGTGGATTGTGATTGGCTGGAAGGAGTTCAGGTGTGAATAGTGGATTGTGATTGGCTGATAGGAGTTCAGGTGTGAATAGTGGATTGTGATTGGCTGGAAGGAGTTCAGGTGTGAATAGTGGATTGTGATTGGCTGGAATGAGTTCAGGTGTGAATAGTGGATTGTGATTGGCTGGAAGGAGTTCAGGTGTGAATAGTGGATTGTGATTGGCTGGAAATTCAGATAACAAGACGCATATAAAATAATTAAGAAAAATGAAGCTCTGTTCTGATCCATTCAGTCAGTTTGGCTCTGCAAACATCAATATTAACAAATAAACGGCAGGCTCTCTCATGTTGCTGAATAAACAAATGATTGCAGAGGAGATTTTATTTCTGTAAAACTGTCCAGTCAAACAAAATGTTAATCATAGATTAGAGCTAATTATCATCAACTGGTCAAGCGCAAGCCTGAGGGCAATTAGATAAATGTAAAATGTTTTCGAAAGAATGAGAAAAAAATGACAAAGCACACACACACACACACACACACACACACACACACACACACACACACACACACACACACGCACACACTTACATGTGTACGTGTATGAGAACTAATATTTTCACCATGAAACTCTGACATATTTTAATAACAGTTTCCACATACTGCTTTGTTTCTCAGGAGGAGAATTTATATCATAGCAATGACAATTAAGGAAATGACTCCTGCTCCCGCGTGGCACGTTCAGGACGAGTCGCTTATTTCCTGCCTCGACTTGCCTCATTTCCCCCTAAATATCCAACCTGGCTGTAAACGTCCTTGCAACGATGCTGCTTACATTCTCTATGAATCTTTAATGCGCTGGAGGTGTTGGTTGGTTTTGCACACAGGTGGCAGGTTGAAGCCGATTAGGAGGTTAAAGCACATGACTCGATCGTGACTTAACCTTCTGTAAAGTCGATTTGAAGTTCAGAGTTTTACATGAAGGATCCTCAAAATATATAAAAAATAAAATTAGGGGGTGCCAGTACTTTTGAAATGGGAATGCGTATGATATATATTAATTTTCTTTTGCTCATTTTCACAAATAAATTTGATACTAAGAATAAAACTCATCCCGAGAGGATTCATTTTTTATTTTATTTTATTTGACTGAAATCTAAGAAACCCAGAGCGAGTCTGATTGCACGCTTGATTTTTGATAATGAACAGTAGATAAACGATTGCAGCATTTCTAATGTAAATGATCAGAGCAGCAACAACACGGCCATTAGTGCAGGCTGGCTGCTCTCTCTACGCTGAGCAGTGCATTCTGGGAAAACCCTGGATGATAAATGTGAAGGATGTGATGATAAATATGTCATAAGGAGAAAAAAAGAGTTCCTGAGGATGTTTTGAGGGAAGTGAAAGCTCAGTGCTTAATAACATGTTATGAGTAAAATCCAAGAGCTATCAAGCTGCCATGTATGGGCCCTTGAGAAAGGCCCTTAACCCTAAAGCGCAATACTTGTTCTGAACAGCAGGGGCGCTGCAGCTGTATCCAGGTGCGATGGCTTTACAGGTGCAATAGCAGCGAGGCGCTCCTTTTTTTTGCTTATTATTTGTTTTTCCAGAATAGTATGCTTTCAATATCCTGGGGTCGGTGGAAAAATAGAGAGAAAAAAAAAGAGAGAAAGAGAGAGAGAGAGAGAGAGAGAGAGAGAGAGAGAGATAGAGAGAGAGAGAGAGAGAGAGGGTAAACTCATTAGGTTTTTATTTATTTATTTATTTTTGTGTGCCTCCGTCTGTCTAAACTGATTTATCACCTCTGGGGTTTGTTGCTATATCAGCTGCGTTAGGAATCATCTGATAGTAAGAAGGGCAATTAGTGGCACTTTCTTCAGAGAGATGATCTTCAGTCAATCAAGAGACACACTCGACCGCAAACATGCGAAAGAGAAGAAGATGGAGGAGAAGGAGGAGAAGGGCGAGAAAGATGTGCGACGTATGTGCTTCATGGCGACAACGCAAACAAGCGGCGACGATGACGAACGATCGGAAAGTTGCGGCGCATTAATATTCATGCTCATGCGCCTGCACTGCGCAGTCATTATTACACTTCATTGTGCTTCTTTTAGTCATTACGCTTCATCGTTATTCATTATAACAGTCAGAAGGCTGCGGGAAACCAGCATGTATTTAGCTTCATTTCTTCCAGATTGCTCCATTATGAGCATTAACATTAACAGCAGCTTTCTTAATGTCGGGTCAAACCATTTAGACAGGACACACACACACACACACACACACACACGGAAATGACCACTGTGTTTCACACACTGCATTGTACTGAATGCTGAACTGGTTGTAATGCACACAGACAAATGCAGGCCACAAAACAGTTTACAAAGTAAAGATCAAAAGTGACAAACAGGATGCAAAGTCTTTAAATGGCAGAGACAAAAGCACTGAGTGTTTACTTTGCATTGAGTCGAAGCAATCAGCTGTCTCTGTGAGTGAGTCTGTAATTGGAAGCAGGTGTGACTGATCAGTACGAGAGTGGACGTGAACGTGTTCGGAGTTGAAGTTCAAAGCAGCGATGTTTGAAGGCCGTAGTTTCTGATGTGTAATGGAATCAGTCGATCAATTTAACTGTGCCTTGTGAAAGGAGTCTCCAGTTTCAGTGTTTTGAAACTGTCAGAAGTAAAGCTGCATAAGTCTCCAGGGTTTCTCGAGTGTTTACAGCTATAACTAACCTGTTTTTAATGATGAATAATGTACACAAATGTAGATGAGAGAAAGTACTGATTTATTATATCTATAATGTTCCTGTTATCAATTTGTCACAAGACTTTTTACTTAATCAATCGAGTTCGAGTCTGGAGTTTCTTCATCATTTATTCCTCTCTAAATGTTCTGTTGAACTGATGCTGAACTGTATGTTGGTGATCAGTAGATGCACCAAGCGCCGATCAGAACACGTGTAAAATAGAGCATGTGTTCAATTCTGATTGGTGACTCGCTGCGTGTTTACCCAGTTACATTTTTACCCTCGTAAATAAAAAGAAACGACTGATTTTACTAAAAGTAGTTCTGTAAAATGTAAAATATTTGACTTTGAAATGTAGTGAAGTTACAGTAAAAGTTTCCCCAAGTGGAAATACTTCAGAAAAGCACAGATACATGAAAAAGCTTCTTAAGTACAGTAACAAATTACATTTACTTCATTACTGCCTGTTTCTTAGTATTAAATGTAACCATAAATAGATAAAAAAAAAAGTTACTTACTGTAAAAAAAACCTTCAATTTGAATTTGCTGTTATCAGGAGAATGTCGTTTTTGTTTTTATAACATGATCTTACAAAAAAAATATTTGACTTTCTTGTGGGAAAAGTAACTCTGCCTTCATCACACCGCTGTGCTGTTGATGATTCTCCTGTACCAGAATGCCATGAAGGAAAAGAGGTAGCCTGTGTGTATCAAGTCTCTTGAAAATTCCAAGAGCAGGATTGGGTTGTGAATAAATATTAGAGAGACACAGATATGCCAAAAAACTTTGGTTATAAAGTTTGAAGTAAAATAAATAATTCATCCGGGAATAATGACGAGACGACGTTTTGTTTTAAGATTAACTTCTGAACCTCAGCTTTCATCGTACAGTCTGAGACAAAGAGCACCAGATTTCAGCATCGTTGATGGTGTTTGCACCACAGTTCGAGTTCAATTCTGGATTCTGATTGTTCAGACGGTGTGGATTCATTTTCTATATATTTATTAGCAAAATTACGTTTGTTTTAATATGTTATGGTTTCCATAGTAACAGCTCATACAAGTTGCAGTTGTGCATTTGGTGAAGTTTCATGTAAGGAGATGGTTAGTTAATGGAAGGAGTCTCCAGAAGTAGCCATCAGCCATAAAACCACCTGCCTAATATTGTATAGTTCCCTTTGTACCTTAAAAACAGCTCTGACCCCTCAAAACTAGGACTCCACAAGACCTCTGAAGGTGTGTACCAGCAAGACCAGTCCTGTAGGTTGTGAGGTGGCGCCTCCATAGGTCGTATTTGTTAGTCCAGAACATCTCTATCAAACTGTGATCTGGGGAATTCGGAGGCTGGGGGACTCTTGTTCCTTGACCTGTTCCATATTTGCGTTTCTGCCACTTCTTAAACGTGTATTTTCGAACTGTGTCAAGCACCTTCTGCCATTCGCGCTGGATCTCTTCAATGGTATTAAAAACACCGAGCCGGAGCTTCATCTTTGGGAAGAGGGAGCAGTTTGTAGGAGCCAAATCTGGCGAGTAGGATGGGCGAGATCCAGTTTTTCTGGGGAGAAACTCACGTGTGGGATGAGGTCGTTGAACACTAACTTATGAGGGTCGGTGCTCCCTGTGACTGTGCGTGCAGCCTTGTGAACCATCTGCTGGTTGTTAGTTTCAAAACGTTTTGATACCACCTCATATATCCCACCCCTTGACAGGTGCCATTGTAACGAGATGACTAATTTTCAATCTCATGTCGCCTGTCATTGGTTTTAAACATATTATTATTATTATTAGTGTTGTTCTTTTTTCTTTGTTTATTATTATTCATCTAGTAGTTTACTGCTTTATTTTCTTAATGATTGACATCGGATGTATAATTATATTTCATTGTGCTTTTGATTGGCATTCATTCCCGCTGCTTTCATTCAGAAAGAAGAAAAAATCAGGAACAGGCAGGTATAAAGCAACAGATTTGCCATCTATAGGAATCCTGCAGGTGTACATGTACAGAACATGGCTCACTCTGTGCCGTCTAGACAATTGCGTCTAGACTTTTACCTGAACATGCACCCTGTCCCGGAACATCACGTCTAGTCCAGTTATCCTGTGGCGGATTCATAGCATCGCTATTCATTAAAAACCCACCTATTATTAATTCGAAGCCTCTGCGTCTCTCCGGTCTGAATTTCCAAACAGTACCTCTTTATGCTCAGTCCGATGTCAGGAAGAGATCTTTTCTTCTCATTAGCCGATAAAGAACTCCTGCTTCGTGTGCAGAACCACGTTCACTATTCACTGCTTAGTGGACGAAATGAACCATCACAGGGACGGGGGATATTAAAGGACGAGGCGGCTCGCTCTGTGATCTCGCTCACACAATGATCATGGCGGCTTTTTTTTTTATTCCGATCTGCCGACCGTCAAAAATGTCATCTAATGCAAGACTTGTTAAGGCTTCGTTCCTGAAAAATCGCCAACCACAGAGCTTTTTGTGCGGATTCAAGCACAAGCACAGTAGAAGCTAAATATATAGTGTTCAAAGCTAACTAGCTAAACACAAGTATAAATAACACACTAACCAGTGGGAGGGTTTTAGAAGTTCTATTCTCAGTTTCTTGCTTTATCGGTGTTATCAGATTGGATTTTCAAAGCATGCTAAGTACAGCTACGTACCAACATTCACCAACAGCACTGACGATCTTTGCAATTTTATCTTCCAAGCTTCATTTTCTTGTGTCCCAGGACACAATGATTAAGATCATTGGATATAATGAAACAGGCTTCTTTGCCACTTTTGTGGATTAATATAGGAATGAGCTTCAGCGAGAAACGAGTTGTGAGTAAAACATTTTAAGAAACCACAAGGAAATCCTTTGAATTTATAGTTTTATCGTGTCTCGTGTCCACTATTTGGAAAAAAAAAGTATGGGTACACTTAAGTATGGGGCTAAGTATGTAAGTATGGGGCTTTTCCAGCCATATCTGGTTCCTCCCCAAACTGTACCTAAAGCCAGTTCCATAAATATCTGCTTTCCATGAGTTGGAGTGGAAGATCTCCTGCTATAGAGCTTTAACCCTATTAAACACCACTTCAGGCCTTCTCACCTAACCTACATCATTTATACATGAAATTCTTTTACCGCATATCACAGCAATGTTAGAAAGCTGGGGTCAGAGCACAGAGTCACCATGATACAGCACCTCTGGAGCACAGAGTGGCAGCTTGGTGATACTGGGATTTGAACCCCTGACCTTATGAGTTGTAACCCATGACCTTAACCATCATCTTATGCTCAGGCGTCTGCAAACTTTTGTTTATATCATAAGATTTGCACAGAATGAAGAACAGACAGAGCATTGTACCTATGCTGTTGTGTACCCCCCCTCGGTAATGAACTTTAAACACAATGACATGGTTCCTCATTACGCTTCCTGTCCAACAATCTAATGATCCCTCATACGTCACAACTCGCTAGGAAACGTCTCAAGAAAACACTCGCCTTAATGTTTTCATACGGGTCTGAGTTTAATGTTAGAACGCGAACAAAGCTGGAAGGTTGAAATCTCCATGGTGTTTAATGCCGTATGACTTTGTGAGGAAAAAGAAAACCGAACGTTAATCTTTATATTTCATTCGAACGAACGAACGAAACGAACGAAAACTGAAAAAAAATAAACGCTAAAAAAAAAACACAATCATTTCCCTGACGGTGCTGTGAGTGACACGCAGGTTCTGCTTGTTGAATGAGAAGGTGAAGAGGATGACAACTATGAAACGGCTCTCTTAGAGAATTGTGTATGAGAGCCTGGCACATTTGCACTCCTCCCTCCCTCTCCCTCACTCCCACTCTCCCTCTTTCTCCCTATCTCTCTTTGTGTTGTTGCCTCTCATTTTCTCTTTCTGTCAGAGATGTTCCTCCCCTGAGCACTGCAGATGTGCACACAAAAACACACAACCACACACACACACACACACACACACACACAAGCACACACAGCTGACAACGAGAAGCTGCAGGAGGTGGACGAAAAAAAAAAAGGGACAAAGCAGGAATTTCTCCATCCGCAGAGGCACGCAATTTAACTCAGTATAAACATACACTACCATGTCAAAAGTATTCGGACCTTTGGATTTTCACCTACTGTAGATGTGGTTCTCCAACCGATTGTTCCCACAAAACTTTGAGGCACACGCTCGTTTAGGATGTCTCTGGATGCAGTAGTTCAAACTAGGAGACCTGAACCTGTTCCAGCCTGACAATTCCCCCAGCTGGTATAAAATATTTTCTAGACTTATTTTACAACACGCCAACAGATGGCAGCACAAGGCTGCACGCACAGTCGCAGGGAGTACCGACCTTCATAAGTCATTGCCCAACTAGTTAACTAAGTCAACTGGTGCTGTTCTGACCACGTGTGTTACCACATCTGCAAATTTTATTACAGACAACAAGTTAGAACAAAGAGCAAACGTGAAATTCTGCATAAAACTAGGCAGATCTTCCACAGAGATGTTTGACAGCATCCGACAATTTAGCGTGTTTTTAGCGTCACGCGTGCTTTAATAGCGGAAGAACATCACTGGAAGATGGGAACAATCCACATCCTCAAGTGTGATTTAAACGTGCACCATGTTGCTACGGGTTCGTCCCCAGGATGCCATGTCTACCATGCTTATCGCCTTTGTTTCTGACATTCGCGCCATTACGCATCAAGAATTTGTCCCCAGGGGGCAATAGTGAGTTCTATTTGCAAGGTGTTAAGGTGTCTGAGGGAGGACATTCTGCGAAAGCGATCGGATCTGTGGAGCGCTAGTCTTGAAACTTTTTGTTGATTGGCCAGAAGGAGTTGATGAAATAGAATAAAATGTGTTCTACAGTAACAGGAGCTCTGACTGAAAAGCAGACACAAATTACATATTAAAAATGAAATAACCGAAAGCTGCGTGCACACTTTATTACTTAAGATGTAAAAAGATGTAAAAGGTCGCAAACTATTGCTAAGTGCCGAGCTAAAAACACATCCACCCACAGCCTCCATGTGACACACCCAGTCGTGTCTGCTGTCAATTATCCATCACGTACCCTCCAGATTTCTCCTCACTACATCACTGGCATGTTTTTACTTTAATGATGTAGTTACCAGGCTTGTCTTCTAGTGTTCACAAATGTGTCATGTTGTTCGTGCCTGCAGCCGACACACACACATACACACACACACACACACACACACATACAGACATGCTATCCTGGTTCATCTGGTTCAAATGGATTAGAAAACGAATATGGCGACATCAGGGAGATCACCAGCTGCTCCACGTTCCCCCGTGAGCCTCAGAGGAAAAAGGAAAAAACAAAAAGTGGTGGTTCTTTGCTCTCAGAGCTCAGGTGCTACATTACTGTATAAAGACCCTCTCTGCATTAGTAAGTCTTTCACAGCTTGGCCCTGAAGGTGATGTTCCTCAAGAGAGAAAAAAAACACCCCACACACAATCTTTTTTTTTTTTTGACACAAAGAACCACCACGACTCTTCCCACTCGTTCCTAACGAACCCAATTAGTTTGGAAACAAGGTGAGTAGTGTCTCCTCATCATCTCACTCCACCTCAGGTCATCTGACGCATGTGCGTTGGGTAGAAAGTCACGATGTGGGAAGAGATAAACGAATGACATCTGGTCTCGTCTGGGACTCATTATCAGCTGAGGTTTGAAATGACTGCTGAGTCATGAGGGTTTTTTTGGAGCTCATGGGTGGTCGCTAGTGGACATTCTTATCTCTGCTTCACTGGTAGGACCAAAAGAGTGGAATATCAGCACAGAGCTGGCGATAAACCGTTTGATTAGAGGTTTTATTTATTGACATATCAATCCAAACCAGCGCTACGCTAATTCAGATGTACAAATAGACTCCTAATAAAAAGCCAGAAGGAATGAAGCCATGGGAAACTCTTTTTGAGAAGATCTGACGATCCACTCATGTGACATAGGCGTTAGACCATTTTAATGCTCTCTGCTTATTCAGGCTGTTATTCACCTCCATATCATGCATCCAGTAACGCTCACCTACATAGATGTGTATCATCACCTTACTTATTTTCAACTCTGTGAAACAGCAGTGATCTACAATCTTACAAATGGAAGCGTCCTGTATTTATTTACGGATGATGAGAATCACTGATTCGCATCGGAACAGTGTTATAAAAGTTAACGATGTGATGCAACGATTTAAAAAAGTGGTACCAGTTGGCATTTGTATCACAATGCGTCAGTAAAAAAAGCGTTCTCTCAGCACCGCTGCTGCTACGTGAATACGACGTATCGCAACACTACGGAGGCCGAGGCGTGTCCTGAGAGTCACGTAGAATACAGATTAACATGGCAGAGGTAGAGCTGTAACTTCCTGCACACACAACAGGAAAAGAACGTCTGTTTTTATCACTTTTTTTTTTTGCTCTACAAAGGCGTGTTTGTGAAAAGGGAAATGCGAAAGAAGTCAGAAGGCACTTAATAAAGTAAACTGATGATTTGCTGTATCTCCATATTAAATTGCAGAGCAATACATATTTTGCATTGTATCGTTTTGTGTTGAATGGAATCGTTATTGGACCGAACTGCATCGTAAAAGTGAATCGTATCGCATCTTATTGGTAGCTGCTTCATATGTAGCTTTAATGTATCGTATCAGTCGTGGACAGTAACAAATTAAATAAAATTCGTTACTGTACCTAAAAAGCTTTTTCACGTATCTGTACTTTACTGAAGTATTTCCATTTGGGGAAACTCTTACTTGAACTTCACAAGTCAAATTCCTCAATTTTTTTCTCAAATTTATTTAATGAAATCAGTCGTTTCTTTTAATTAATGAGGATAAAAACGTAACTGGTGAAACACGCAGCGAGTCACCAATCAGGATCGAGCGCACGCTCTGTTTTACACGTGTTCTGATCGGCGCTTGGTGCATCTACTGATCACCAACATACAGTTCAGCATCAGTTCAACATCAAGCAGAACATTTAGAGAGGAATAAATGATGAAGAAACTCCAGACTCGAACTCAACACCACACACGTGACCTCATTTACACGTTTTTTTTTTTTTTTTAAGTAATTGAAAAGAAGGTTTGGGTTCATGATCATTGTAATAGAAATCAATCAGTGTTTGAGTCATTAATATTAATATTCATTAATACATTCTATTAATAGATCAGTGTGCTGAGAGTCACATTCGAGTCTTTTCACATGAACTGAGGTGATTAAGTAAAGAGTATTGTGATAAAAATGCTAATAGGAACAATATAGTTATAATAAATCATAATATTTTGGATACTTAAGTACATTTGAAAGCAAAAACCTTTGTGCTTTTACTCAAGTGAAAGTTGAAAGCACTTTAACTGGAGTCATATTTTACAGAGTGCATCCCTACTGTACTTCTGACACGGTGATGGAGATCATCTACAGATAACGTCTACAGATGTATAAAATGTACTGCAATATGTATGTAATAGTTATTTGTATTACTGCTGCCATGTTTTTGCTTCTAAAACCATCGCCTAAAGAATTCACCAGCACACAGAGACGCAGAAGGGTGAGTGAACAGAGGACGACTGGACAAAGCCCAAAATCCTCTGTCTGTAAATGTGCTGACGATGTGGAAGTTTGAAAGGGCGTGTTGCAAAAGACTTTTAGCCCACACACACACAGACACAGACACACACACACACACACACACACACACACACACACACACACACACATTCAGGTGCAGTGTGGGAAGCTCTGGGAGGCAGCTCGGGTCGATTCAGTGCCTATTACAGTGTGCTCCATAACCTGGAGTACAGAAGCCAAGAAATTATGATGATGATGATGATGATGAATGATGATGATGATGATGATGAATGATGATGATGATGATGAGGTTGTTTCAAAAAGAAAAACGGAACGATTTGTCCTTCCTTAATCGACTGTGAAGGCAGGCAGGATGATTATACACCGTTTCGCTCTTTTAACTCGGTCAGTTTTAGGTTTCTGGAACACGCAGAGGCTGAAGAGACACAATAAAGCTTTGTCTGGAACGGTTTTGCCCATGTGATGTCTCATGTCCTCTATTAATCCAGGATAGTTATAGGATAAAAATAAATCAATAAATAAACAAAATCTTTACATTGTGTGAAGCCAGTAAATTATAGTGCGCAAAAAAATATGCAAAAGTGCAGCATTATAAAAAATAAATAAAAGGATAGAATTTGTGAAAAAAACTTTATCATACCATGTAAAGATGTACAGCGTTTTGCGTAAGTATTCACCATTCTTACTTTTTTTCACATTTTATACAACAGTGTTACAACCTGGAACTAAAATATGGAAAGCATGGTGGTGGTAGCATCACTCACTAATCATCTCTAGCCATCAAAAAGCCACAGAATATAGTACAGTACACAGTAAATAATCTCAGTTTAAACATTTCATATGGTTTTTTGGTTGTATTGTGAATAAAATACAAATTAATGAGATTTGTAAATCATTGCAATATGTTTTTGTTTACATTTTATACAGTGTCCCAATTTCTTATTTTATATTTTTTACTAAATACTAATGCAATTACAATCATAACAATTTATTGTATAAATTTTTGTTGTACATTTCTTCCTCCCGGTTTACTATTATGCAATAACTTGTGAAGGTTCATGGCATTAAATCCCATTAAAGTCTTTCATTTTCGTTTTAGTTTCATTTTTAGGCAGAAAAGTTCATGGAGGGTGAATATTTTTGCAGAGTAGGGATTTTTTACAGCATGATCCTCTGTAGATTCGGTTTCCTTCAGTACATCAAGATAAAAAAAACCTCAGCAGTTTGGGCGGGGTTTTCAACTCTCTTTTGAAATAAAACACGGCCATTAATATTCATTAGAGGAGTATTTCAATAAATAATGAAATAAATACGTAAGCAGCAGCAGCAGCAGCAGCAGGGGTTCGACTCGACTCGACAAAAGTGAAGGCCACATAAAATTTGAATGAGAAGAAAAAAAAACATGACAAAGTCACTCGCTTCCTCTTCGTTCCACAAACGTAAAGTTCTCGCTTACGCCGTAGCAGCTCCTTTACAGCTTCACTTTTGCCTGTTACACAGCGCTGAAACTGGAGACTCCTTACTTTCATGAAGACCAAACAATCAGCTCCTTTACACAAAACCTCCATACCGCACACCACAACGAGTCCCTGCGAACCAGCTGTTACCATGGCAACGAGAACCCATGGTTTTGAAATTGTGCAAAAAAATTGGAGAACATTATCAACCCGGGTCACATCCGAGAAAAATCGCAACCACAATCACAATATATACGATCCGACCAAAAGTATTAGGACGCCCGACTTTTCTTCCCCAAACTGTTACCACAAAGTGTAGTGTAAGACGTCTTTAGATGCTGGAGCATGCAATTTTTCCTTCACTTGAATGAAAAGATCCAAAACTGTTCCGGCATGACAATGCCCTCGTGTACAAAGCTGGCTCCATGAAGATCTGCTTTACATGGTTCGGAATAGAAGATCTCCTACTATAGAGTTCTAAAGCTATTGAATGTGAACGCTGACTGTACCCCAGGCCTCCTCACCTCCTCACATCAGTACCTGACTTTACTAACACCCTTGTAGATGAACGAATCTTCAAAAATCTCCACAAAACCTAAAGGAACATCTTCCCAGAAGAGTGGAGGTTCTTATAAGAACACATGGGGACTAATCTTGGAATGCAATCTTATCTTTGGGTGGCCACAAACATTTGGCTGTATGGAGTATCAATAATTGGATTATAGCTGTAGATGTCAAAATGCATCTTGACAAGTGTTTCTGGGAGAACGTCCAAATGGAAACGTGGAGGAGGTTCAGTGATGTGATTTGGGTCTGGTTTATTGCATGTGGTGTGGTGGGGAACCTTGAATCTGTGCTGGGATCAATGAAATCTGAAGACTAATAAGCCACTCTGGATCTCAGGAGTTGAGCTTCAGCTCAGGAGACCTTCAACAGGATAAAGACTCAAAACATAGAGCTAAAATACAGCACCAAAGATCAGCGAAGATCAGAACACTGGACTGAAGTGACCTTCTAGCTGTATCCAATCTTTTCACACTCCAACCCTGAGTGTTTTGTGTGTGTGTGTGTGTGTGTGTGTGTGTGTGTGTGTGTGTGTGTGTGTGCACGCTTTTGAAGAATGGAGACAGGTAAAAGAGGTCTCACTGAGGCCTACAGAGATATCACTGGGTTACACCAGGACGGATTTGCAGCCAAATATTCGTATCATTTCGTCTGTACCTTTTTCATTTGTTTTATTATTTTATTATACATTCTGTCAAAACAAAAATACGTAAATTAAATACACACACACACACATACACACACACAGACGAATACAAGAAACTTCTAGAAACTTATTGCTAGTAGAAAAAGAGGACTTGATGTACTCAGAAGGGAACACTGTGTGTGCACTGGGAAAATAGAGTGTGCATGTGTGTGTGTGTGTGTGTGTGTGTGTGTGTGTGTGTGTGTGTGTGTGAATTACAGCATGCTTCACAGGCAACTCTTTCTTCCTCTCTGTCTCTCTTTCTCTCTGTCTCTTTACACACACACACACACACACACACACACACACACACACACACACACATGCTCGCTTGTTTACATTCCCACCCCTGATTGATACCATAATCCATTAACCTCAGATGTGTGAGGTGTCAGAGGCATGCTGGGAGAGCAGAAGAGCAGAAGGCAGGACAGGAGACCAGGCTTCAGGTTCGACTTGCATAAATAACCTTCATGTCAGAGATACCCTCAAACCTGCCCCCCTCCCCAACACACACATTCGTCCCCTGAGTCTCCTGTCCTTCCTGTTCTTCCAGCATCCCCTCAGCTCTCCTGTCTCTGCCTCCAGCGCTGTTCCTGCACAGAAATCATTTCATATCGTCCCTGAGGAATCCCCCGTGCATCCTGCTGACTGATTCTTCTCTCAGCTGCCCGGGGGAGTGTGTGTGTCTGCGTTTGTGTGCGTTTGTGTGTGTGTGTGTGTGTGTGTGTGGTCCGTGTTGGGTTACCTGAGCCTCATTAGAGTCTGTGAGGATACACACCACGGGCGACTGGGCTGAAAAGCTCCCTGCATGCAGCGGTTTTTTTTACAACCTCACACATGCAATAATGCAGACAAGCAATGTGAAACTCATGATTTGTGTCTACGTGAGTATTAAAGTGCCCAAGTTTCGAATACCGTCTCTATATATTTTTTTTATTCGAAGCTGTGTTCCAAATTATTCTTCTTTACATTCGTCTTGCATTATAAAAAAAAACATTTAAATAATTATACGTTAACAAGTAATTTGTGTTCAAAACCTGAAACTATGTAGTCGTACATAAAACCAGGTTGTGTGTGTGTGTGTGTGTTGGGAAATAAAGTGGGTATCGTTTTATAATCGTTTGCCTGAGAAACGTAAAAATAAAATGTATAATTAGAGCTGGGATTAAATAAAGGTCTTGATGGTTTATTTGCCGGTCATTTTTATAAGGAAAAATTCCTCTCTTCAGCTCAGTCATCTTTCTAAAACATCACTACAAATACTAGTTTCGAGACTAGTTTTGTAACACACCAACAGATGGCAGCACAAGGCTGCACGCACAATCTCAAGGAGCACCGACCTTCATAGGTCAGGGTGCAAAAAGACATCGTCCTGTGTAGATCGAGAGCCGAACAACTGGTGCTGTTCTGACCACGTGCGTTACACCCTGTCACCAAACTCCTCACACGAGTTTCTCAACATGATCTCATTTCCGCACCCACCCTACTCGCCAGATTCGGCTCCTGCAGACTTCGCCCTCTTCCCAAAGAAGTAAGATCCAGTTTACTCTTTTCCTCCTGCCCGGTGGCTCCATCCTCAGCATTCTTCTACCGATATACCTGATATCCCTCCTCTGCACATGTCCAAACCATCTCAGTCACACCTCCCTCACCTCTTCTCCAAATATATAATATAACATATAAAAACATAATAGAAATCTCTAGAAATCTCAAATCTACAGAAGAACACAAAGAGAAAGATACAAACACAGAAGACCATCACAGGAGAGTTTCTGCTGTAATGCTCCTTGTGCCTGTCTGGATTTGAGTATTTCGTCATTTGTAGATACTCTCTTGCAATACTGTAGAAACGTGATCAGTGTGAATAGTGGATTGTGATTGGCTGGAAGGAGTTCAAGTGTGAATAGTGGATTGTGATTGGCTGGAAGGAGTTGAGGTGTGAATAGTGGATTGTGATTGGCTCTAAGGAGTTTACTCATGCTAAGGAGGCGGAGTTTGTGCAAGATTGAGGTCAAGTGTTAGCTTTTTTGAGGCTCTTTGGTGCTGCAGGATTCTTCTGATATCAAAGCTGTTCCACTTTCTCAAGTCCGCCATCTAGTGGTAAGTTTCCACCCTCTTTAAAAAAAGAGTCTTTTTTATGGTTAATGAGTTATTAGCACCTATACGATGTGCCACATTCAGTAGTGTAAGCGTTAACTAAACTCTGGATGTGTAAAATCCGCCCATAAACCGCTTTTATAGTGGTGTGTAAACGCGGCGTGTGAAAGAGAGAGATGTTTAATAGGGTTCCAGTTCGGTGCTAAAAATTTATTACATTGTATATTTAGTGTTGAGTGTTGAGCACTGAAGTGTCTGAGCTGGATGGAGCTGAGTGGAGCTAGATGGAGGTGGATGGAGGTGGGTGGAGCTGGATGGAGCTGGGTGGAGCATGAAGATAAATACCACTGTTCTTAAAACATGATTTAAAACACAACTCTCGCTGTCCATTACAGCACTATTTTAATTTTAGTGTGTGTGTGTGTGTGTGTGTGTGTGTGTGTGTGTGTGTGTTTGTGTGTGTGTTTGTATATTGATTGCCATTCTGCACTGTTTTACTGCATGACTCCAATCTATTGACTTTATTTCTGCACAATTTTCTCAGGTCTGTCATTATTACACACACACACACACACACACACACACACACACACACACACACACACACACACACACACACACACACACACAGGCAGGCAGGGACACTAACACACAGGCATGAACATGGACTTGAACACACACACACACACACACACACACACACACACGTGTGCTCACACACACAAACACAAAGGCATGGACACACAAATTTACACATATGCACACACACAGAGTGCACTCCATTCTCTCTAAAGCAAGTGTGTGTGTGTGTGTGTGTGTGTGTGTGTGTGTGTGTGTGTGTGTGTGTGTGTGTGTGTGCGTGTGTGTGTGTAGGAGGTGGCACAAGGAGTTCAGATTTAGCAGTAAATCATTACAACAGCAATGAATGTGCAGCTCATTTAATAAAAAACACTGCCTGAATCATATTTAATATACAACCACTGAGATTCCAGCTGTTTTATATAAACATTAAAATAGAGTTTGCAAAAACTCAACCAGTTGTTCTCGTGACCGACACGTGCACCTGAAATCCCTTTAACATTCGCTTCAGATTGGAAGGAAGCTATCTGAGAAAAGAGTCAGACATTTCACCTTGCCATGACCTTGATCCTTTTGGGCTTGATTCTACGCCAGTTACGGTTATCGATCCTACAACATCTGGATTGTACTTTCTCGGATGTGTGTCTGTTTTTTTCTACCAGCACTCGAAGTTACAGGATTTAAACACAGAACCTTCTGGACACTGAGCTGAGAAAAGCTTTCCTCGTGATGTCGCCTGTGTCGATTCATCTGTTTCAGCCGGAAAACACTTGAATTATTCACTGCTCGCGCTGACGGCTTTGTGACTCAGATGTTCCCAGGCTCTGATTTGTCACCTCGCTGATTTATTTTGCACTGAGACATATTGTATACTGCGTGTGAGCTCTGGAACACAATCTGGATGCTGCATGAGTGCATGTGGTCTTCGGAATACACTCGCTACACGATGTGGAGGTGAAGAAGGTCCCGAGGTAAAGCGGAGAAAATTAAAGTGATGTAAGTCCTCACACCTAGCCGTGGATTATCACCTTATTCCATGGTCACTTCAGAGTACTGAGAAGTTCAAACTAAATGGATCAAAATAACACCTAATTTTCTTAATTATTATAAATACGGCTTGTTACATATAGAACCCACTATTCACACCTGAACTCCTTCCAGCCAATCACCATCCACTATTCACACCTGAACTCCTTCCAGCCAATCACAATCCACTATTCACACCTGAACTCCTTCCAGCCAATCACCATCCACTACTCACACCTGAACTCCTTCCAGCAAATCACAATCCTCTATTCACACCTGAACTCCTTCCAGCAAATCACAATCCTCTATTCACACCTGAACTCCTTCCAGCCAATCACAATCCACTATTCACACCTGAACTCCTTCCAGCCAATCACCATCCACTATTCACACCTGAACTCCTTCCAGCGAATCACAATCCACTATTCACACCTGAACTCCTTCCAGCCAATCACAATCCACTATTCACACCTGAACTTCTTCCAGCCAATCACCATCCACTATTCACACCTGAACTCCTTCCAGCCAATCACAATCCACTATTCACACCTGAACTCCTTCCAGCCAATCACAATCCACTATTCACACCTGACTGTTTTTGTTCTGTTTTTTTGCTCATATTTACTATAAATGATATAAAAATAAAGACAAATTAAAATAATTTATTTTTAGAGCTGCTATGAGATATTCTGTGGGCGTTCCATAATGTTAAATATAACTAGAAATACATTTTAAATGTGTATAAAATATAATAAAAAATTTTTATCTGTAATTATTTTAATTTATTATTAATCTATTTTTTAACCATTTACAAATGAACTGGTAAAATATATATTTTTCTTTTACACTTAAACACTTAAAACTAATATAATAGGGTTTCTATATTAAATAAAAATTAAATATAAAAATAAAAATAGTAGTAAAAGTAAAAATTAAATATAAAAAACTTTTTTGCAGACATTATATAAATCATGAAGCAGTTTTCCTAAATGCTTCACTACGACTACAGTGTTCCTGTCAGTTTGTAAGAAAACCTGAATATATCGTGTAATGCACTAGTGATATGATATTTTTGCCGAATCACTCCACCTCTAACCCCATCTGGTCTGAGTTAGAGTCATGCAGATGATTTTTTCAAAGATCAAAAGCAAGCGGGACGAAAGAGGAAGCCGCCACCTGCATCCCATCAATATTTATAGCATGTGTCTTCATCTTTATTCATATTTAAAAATTCCCTGACCAGTTAGCTGGAGCGTGATGCCGCTGTGAGTTCACGGAAACTCCTGGGAAACACGCGACAACTGCGATTCATGAATCATGATTCAAACAGATGCTTGAAAGGTCCAGGATCAGCTCTTTGTAGGAGGACTATATGATAATAATGATGATGATGATAATGAGGCATTCTTGTCATTTGAACACAGGGAGGTCAGACAGGGGTCAAATCAGCAGTGTGTCCTAAATCTCAAGCATATTCATCCTAAGTCTCAAGACGTGTCTCATATCAAAACCTGCACACGATTTGGGTTACTGATCAGAAGGGTGTGGGTTCAAGCCCCAGCATCACAAACCTGCCACTGTTAGGCCTCTGAGCCAAAGTGGTAGCCCGATGGTTAAGACATTGGAACTCTGATTAAAAGGTTGCAAGTTTAAATCCCATCACCACCAAGGTCTGATCTGGCTTACTTAGATGGTTGTGGGTTCTAGACCCATCATCACTATGCTGCCATTGTTGGCTCTCTAAATCAAAGTGGTAGCCCAATAGTTAAGACATTGAACTTCTTCTCAGAAGGTTGCAAGTTTAAATCCTAGCACGACCAAGCTTCCAGTGAAGCGCCTTATGTGAAGAAAAGAATGAACATAATGATGAGGATGAGGATGATGATGAAGCCCCAGCATTACCAAGCTAAAACTGTTTAGCCCTCAGCTGAAAGTAATGGTTAAGATGTTGCATCAGAAGGTTTTAGGTTCATGTCCATGTCTATAGAAAATCTAATCTAAACCTGTTCTGTGACAGTACATCGGATTTCCAAACCAAGCTTAAATGCTGCGTGTGTTAAAAACGTGAGCTTGAAAATTTGAGAGTTTATTAATGATTTATTTAAAACTCAGCTCTCTGATTGCAGGCCGAATCCCAGAGCGAGTAAATCTGATTGTAGTCGCCTATGATAAAAGGCTTTCCAGAAAAAATGCATTACAGGTTTATTGATTGATTTTTTTGTGAAAGCCAAACACGTGCCTCAATTATAAAAGTGCTTTTTATTATAGAGCTCGACACGGTGTTGTGTGAGTCCGTGTAAAGGGCCCCCGAGAGCCCGAGAAACATGCTTTCATCCCGGTAATACGACCACACTTACCCAATAATAATGAGTTGTTTCACTCGATCAAAAACAAAAAAACAAAAAGTAAAGTGTTTTTGATGAAATGCTCACAATAAAAAAGAAACGACTGCCGCTTATATCAAGGACGAAACCTTTTCACTGCGTTGCGCTCCGTTGATTCGTTCGTTTTCTACGGGCGATAGAAAGCAAAAAAACGCCGCTATTTCTGTTGTGAACAATGGAAAAAAATCGAAGTGCGTGAATCAAGGACATTCAGCAGGGTGCGACGGTAGAACGTGAGCTCTATCATAGCTTACTCTAGGTGTACGGCAAATCTGCTGAATTTTACAGGTTTTAATGAAAATAATGAACTTTTTTATTACTTTCTTACCATTAACATGTGCACGGAAGCTTAAATGCCAGTCTGAATCGAGCGCATGAGACGAGAGACATCCATCTGCATTAATGAATGATATTAAATATTCGGTTTAACCATGCAGAACCATCCTCCTGCTGTCACGTCTCCGTCATTTATTATACCTTCGGAAAAAAATACTAAAATCCCTTCGCAATCTCTTATTGACCTTTTGCATGCAATCAGGGCCGAGCTTTTAATTAAAAACGGAAAAAGCCTCGAATATCACGTGTGCGTCGATCGAATCGCGGCAAAGTCATGACGGAGACGCCGCATCTGACGCCTCGTCTGCTTGAACGCTCGTCCTTATTAATGCTGCAGACTCAGCCATCTAACTGGCTAAATATATCTTCAGTGGTACCTGGTGCAGGAGGGCTTTTTTTGTGCGTGTGAGAATAAAACCAGCAGCTTGTGTTGTGAAGGAAGAGACGAAGTGTGATATGTAACAACCGGGTGTCGTAATAGAATAAAATCGGGTTGGCAGAGATTGAAACGAGAACGTGGCAGGAGATTAAGCTCGAACTTTTTAATCAGTCTTTCTCTGCTTCTCTGTTCTGGATAAATAAGTCGCTCTGCTGGATGAAGGAAACGATCTCCACTGCTACGATCTTTAATGCCAGTGCGAGTAGAGACGCCTTAAAAAAAAAATGAAATGCCAAGTTTGTGGACACCTGAGCATAAGATTTCTATGTGCTTCTTTTTGAACATCTCATTTCACATGGAGTTCCAGTTTGCTGTTATTATAAGCTCCACTCTTCTGGGAACATGTTCCACTAGATATTGTGGAGATTTTATGGAGATTCATTGAGCCACAGGGGTGAGGTGAGGAGGCCTGAGGTGCATTCAGCGTTCACATTCATCATGGTCGACAGAGTTGGAGCTGTACAGCAGGAGATCTTCATCATGCTGGAACAGGTTTGATAGGAAAAGAAACGAAAAAATTCATGCTTCAGCATCCAAAGACGTCCTGTATAAAGGTGTGTCTTCAATTTTGTGGTAACAGTTTGGGGAAGAAGAACATCTGGGAGAAAAATTTGGGTGTCCCAATACTTTTGTCTGCATAGTGTATTAATCTCAGTCACGTACTGCGTATAGAACCAAACCAATGTTCCTGTTTTAAGCAAGTCCATGCAGGGTTTTTTTCTCCAATGTTATCTCAGTTTATTAAACTGATCAAAGTAAAAGTTTCTTTCATCATTTTCTAATAATAATTTTTAAAAAAGATCAGAGCTTCAAGAACAGTCTTCTGCCCTCCATCATTACCCTTTAAATTTCTCTCTGTCTCTAAACTCTGACACTCATATTAAAACCAAGAACGTGCTCGGATCTCCTGCGTGACCTGCGAGCTGCTGACCCAGCTCAGAACCCGCTGATGAAAACCCTTGGTTCTTACCTGCTCCTTCACTGATGCCAGAATGGCTGAAGCAGCCTCTGATTCGGTTCGGTCCCCAGTGGAGGCGTTCTCGGATTCAGCAGGATGATCTGGAACTGGCATGTCTCAACCTTTAATGAAAATAGAATTACGTTTTATTAGTATATCGCTTCTATCCAATAACAGATGAAAAGCACTTTTACAGAAACCAGATGTACATTTGGATCTGTAATGAACAAATGGCACAAGGTGAGGAAACGTGAGAGGAACCATGAGAGGAACCGGACTCTGTGAATGTCCTAGCATGGTCCAGCCAAAGTCCTGGCTTTAACCCTATTGAACATCCCTGGATAGACCTAAAAGTGTTTGTCCAACTCTCCCCATTTAACCTGCCCCAGCTGGGGAGGATTTGCCCTGAAAAAAGGCAAAAAATCCCCCAGTCCAGGTGTGCAAAGCTTGTTACGTCAAACCCAAAAATCTTGAAGATGTAATTGCTGCAAAAGTTGCTTCAACTAAGTACTTAGTAACGTGTCTGAATACTTATAGATGTGATATTTCAGGATTGTATATTTAAAAAAGATTAACAGACATTTCTAGAATTCTGTTGTTACTTTGTCATCATGGGAGACTGAGTGTAGATCAATGAGAAGAAAAATCACACTGAATGATTTTAGTATCAAACTGAAACATTACATTAAAAAAAGTGAAGCGGATCTGAATACTTTCTGAATGCACTGTTACAATGAAGCACTTTATTTAGTTTCCTCACTATCACCTTCAAAATAGTCCCCTCGCACAGCAATACAGCAATCCCAGCGTTTTTCTGGAGCGTGTCCTGGAAGTCTACTTTTTAAAGCGTATCAAGCACCTACTAAGATTCACGCCGGATCTTAGCAACAGTGTCAAAACAGCGACCTTTGAGCTGCATCTTCATCTTTGGGAAGAAGGCAAAGTCCGCAGGAGCCAAATCTGGTGTATAGGGTGGCTGAGGAAGTGAGATGATGGAATCGCAGACGTGGTAACGCACGTGGTCAGGACAGCACCAGTTGCGCGGCTTCCGATGTACACAGGACGAGGTCTTATGATTCGGTGCTCCCTGTGACTGTGTGTGCAGCCTTGTGCTGCCATTTGTTGGAGTGTTACAAAACTAGTCAATCAAAACTGGTTTAAAATGTATAAAACTCTGTTCTGGACCAAACAGAATCCAGAATTCAACAGAAACGATTTTCAAAATACATTTTCCACAGTTTGCACTTTCAGATGAAAGGCTTTGTTTTTTTTAGCATTAATGTCCTTCATGTCACACATCCTCCATGTGTTTACGAAGATAACTGCAGGTCAATTATGGTGTATAAACAGACCGGTATACAAACAACTCTGCTATTAACTCTCTGCTGACCACAGCTTAAAAGCGTCCAGAGCCTCCGTGTTCTCCATCCATCGTCTTCCCTGTCTTTGTTTTTCTCCACAGCCCTCAACAGTGTGTTTATTACACCCGAACGTAGATGAGCAAGTGTCAGACTTTGTAAAATTATGATTGATAAAGGCAGAAGAGCATCTGTATCGATTAGACGCAAACTCCGCGTAATAAGGAAGGCATTAGCAGCACTCCCTCGACGTAAACACCGCACAGACCATGACAAATGGTCACGCAGGACGTTTCTGCACAGTTTTCCATCACGCTCGCCGGCTGAATCGGCTTCAGCCTGCCAACTTAGCGCCTCCCTTAATAAAGATGGCTTACCTCATCTCGCAGGTTGGTAGGCCTCCACCAAGCTCTGAGAAAAAAATCTAATTATCCCTACTTACAGTGCAATTTCCAAGGTGTTTATCCAGCACCATCCTCTCTTCCTGATAGAACTCCCCCTGCAGCCTTTCCACACACAGCAGAATTCAGCTCTGCTCTAATTCAACAGCTTCACCACCGTCCAGTTTGTAGTTTTTTTCTCTGATTACACACAAACACACACACCCCAGGAAATCATCTAACCCCGGTCTGAGATCGGGACCCTAAAGATCGAGGCATATGGGAAAAAAACTTTACGTACATAAATCTTTTTTGTTCATGAAATCAAGATAAAGGAATTCGCCTTCAAATATTCCATAACACATCACATCATGTATGACAAAAGTATTGAGACACCTGACTTTCCCACCAAGATGTGGTTCTTCCAACAAAAGTGGAGGCACACAATTGTGTAGGACGTCTTTGGATACTGAAGCAGGAAATTTTCCCTCCACTTCAACTTCAAACCTGTTCCAGCATGAAAAAGTCAGCTCTATGAAGCTATAGAGCTCTAAACCCTATTGAACCCCTTTGGGATGAATGTGAACGCTGACTGCAAACCAGGCCTCCTCACCTTCTCACCTACATCAGTACCTGACTTTACTCACACCCTTGTAGCTGAAAGAATCCCCTCAAAATCTAGTGGAACATCTTCCCAGAAGAGTGGAGCTCATTATAACAGCAAATGGAGATTAAATCTCATTAGAATGTTTTCTAATTTGAATATTCTATGAACAATGTACATCATTTACATAATTTATGCAAGTATTTACCAATAAATTGATTTGGCATCTTGTGTGATAAAGATTGAACCCTAACCCTAGAAAGGAAAAGTGGTGCAGGGCCATTATTTTCTTTATACCAACCTCATCATGGCCGAGACCCCTGAAGGCCCCGTGTCCTCTTTCTATCTTTGCGCTACAGATAATCTTCACATATACTCCTTTAAATACATTTGCGATATGTTGCGTACATTATCTCGTTTGCTTCTCTGTGACCTTTTCGGCGAAAGCGGCTTTAACGCACCGCTCATTTCTCCCTCGGGGACGTGCGCTTGTAAAGGTAAAGCGAGTAGCGGTGTCACGTGAACACACACGGCGGTGAAACAGAGCGTTCACGTCTCACAGGCCTTTATCAAGAACATTCATCTGTTTAAACCCCGGGCTTGGAAATCAGTCAGGAGAAAGGCGTCTGCTTGGACACATGATTTATGTAAGAGTTCCGAGGAACCGAGGGTCAGCAAGAAAACTCCTGAAAGGCTGATATTTGTTTTCTTTCAGAATAAATAGTCTACATGAGCTAATAATCCGGAGTAAATACTGGAGCTGGTGAGATTTATAACTTCAACAAAAAGCACAGGTAGATACCTGCCCGGTTTAATGCCAGACCAGGACCAAGGCCAAAGCTTGACACACCGCCTTGCCCTTCAGCTAGTAAACACATGAAGTGCACTTTTCTTTACATCTTTTTCTTCTTCTTCTACCCTTTTTAACCAGCACAGGTAACCAAGCAAGCCAAGAATGAAACAAAACACAAAATAGTAAACAAAAAAAATGAATCAGTCAAACAAATATCTCAATAAATCAGGGCCATGACCCAGAACATCCCAATAACACAGAAACAATATTAACAATTTCTTTTGCACATGATTTTATATCATTGTTCTACAGTGATGTAGAATTCTGGATGATAATAATATTAATAATAATAATAATAATAATAATAAAAGCTGACTGCAGTATTTTGGGGACAAGTACCCTTGTAGACCCTGTAAGCCATTTTGTTAATAATTAAACAAAATTTGTCTTTTCCAGCCATATTGGGTTCTTCCCCAAACTATTACCCCAATGTTGGAGACACACAGTTGTAAAGGACATCTTTGGATGCAGTAGCACGAAATTTCCTCTTTACTTGAACTAGCAGACCCAAACCCCTTCCAGCATGAAAGTCAGCTCCATGAAGATCTGCTTTACATGGGTTGGATTGAAAGATCTCGAGTTGGATAAATGTGACTGTTGACTGCACCCGAGGTCTCCTCACCTCATTATTATAACATTATTAACTATTTCAACTATTTCTTTTGCACATGATTTTATATCATTGTTCCACAGTGATGTAAAACTTTCTATTCTGATTGGCTAAAAAGGTGTTGATTAGGCAGTAGTTCTTCCCCAAACTGTAACACAAAGTACACAATTGTACAGGACGTCTTTGGATGCATTACATTTTATCTTCACTTGAACTTGGAGACCCAAACCTGTTCCAGCATGACAATGCCCCTGTGCAGATATGCTTTTTATGGGTTGGAGTGGAAGATCTCCTGCTATAAGGTCCTGACCTCAACCCTAATAAACACCTTTAGGGCAAATGTGACTGAACTCCAGGCCTCCTGACATCACCTTCATCAGTACCTCACTTTATAAATTCCTCTAATGTAAAATAATCCACAATTTCAGGGGTCTTGACTCGGCTTAACAGCTTTGACCCCTCCGTTGGTTGGTCCTCAAACAACAAACATCACTTGTTGACTCCGGAGTGGTGATTTGTATTTATTTATGCGTCCTGGAGTGTGAAGTGCAGGCGTGGTGTCTGGCTTGTCAGATAATAAGTTAATGTGATAAACAGTGCATTACATTTTAATGAGGCTACTGGGGAACTCTGCTTTGCATACTGACATGGTGAAGGATTGAACTCTGCACTTTTGCAATAACAAGTTTTCCTGCAGCACAGTTTGTGACATGACATTAAAAATTCCCAAAACAGATTTTTCTAATCCGTTATATTTATCTTCTTTTATTTGTATGTCATATATATGTTCTTCTTACATTATTATGAATACAAGGCCAAGCACCAGAGGTGTGCATTCACTTTATTGCTATTGTACCTTTTCTTATGTCTCTTATGTAATTTCTTATGTTATTTTTTTATGATTTTCATCCGGTGTTTCTTGTTGTGATTTATTACCTGCATTCAGGTTACAATAATTAGTTTTTTGTTATTTCTTTATTTCTTGTTTCTGTATTAAAAGAGTTCTGCATTTGCTCTTTCTTTGCATTACATCGTTTATAGAAAGATCTGGTAAAAAGTTGTAAAATTTAGTTTGGTGAGAAACTAAAAAACATCTTGACTAAATCTGGGCCAAGTTCTTTGAATGGGTGAAATTTGAACCTAATTTTGGAGGTACACTATATGGACAATAGCTTGTGGATGCCTGAGCTTTTTAAACATCCTATTTCACATTTGGTCCCCATTTGCTGCTATAAAAACGTTGACCCTTCTGGAAAGATGTTCCACTAGATTTTGTGAAGATTTATTCAACCAAATGGGTGATAGTAAAATCCGGTACTGATGTAGATGAGGTGAGGAGACCTGGGTTGCACAGTCATCCCAGTTGAGATCTTCCAATCCAACCCATGTAAAGCAGATCTTCATGGAGCTGACTTTCATGCTGGAAGGGGTTTGGGTCTGCTAGTTCAAGTGAAGGGCAAATTTTATGCTACTGCATCCAAAGACGTTCTTTACAACTGTGTGTCTCCAACATTGGGGTAATAGTTTGGGGAAGAACCCAATATGGCTGGAAAAGACAAATTTTGTTTAATTATTAACAAAATGGCTTACAGGGTCTACAAGGGTACTTGTCCCCAAAATACTGCAGTCAGCTTTAATTATTATTATTATTATTATTATTATTATTATTATTATTATTATCCAGAATTTTACATCACTGTAGAACAATGATATAAAATCATGTGCAAAGGAAATTGGTAATAATGTTTTTGTGTTATTGGGATGTTCTGGGTCTTGGCCCTGATTTATTGAGATATTTGTTTGATTGATTTTTATTTTTTTTTTCTATATTGGGTTTTGTTTTATTCTCGGCTTGCTTGGTTACCTGTGCTGGTTAAAAAGGCATGGTGAAGAACAAGAAGAAGAAGCTGTAAAGAAAAGTGCACTTCATGTGTTTACTAGCTGAAGAGCAAGACGGTGTGTTCCAGACACAACAATTACAGCAAAATGTTTGTCCATTTAACACTCGGGAAGCTTTGGCCTACTGATGTGATTCAATGCAATAAAATGAAATGGAAAAAAATATGATGCTCTGCAATTCAGTATGTTACAGATAGCTCACTTTTATTTCTTTGGTTCAGACCGACAACAAATAATCAATTTACTTAAGTGCCTTCTGACTTCTAACACTTGGCTCTTTCACAAGCACGCCTTTGTAGTGCAAAAAAAAAAAAGATGAAGTAAAACCAGACGTTCTTTTCCCGTTCTGTGTGCAGGAAGATGCAGCTCTACCTCTGCCATGTTAATCTGTATTCTATGTGACTCTTAGGACACGCCTCGGCCTAGGAGGACACGCCTCGGGACACGCCTCGGCCTAGGAGCTTTCAGGACACGCCTCGTAGTGTTGCGATACGTTATATTCATGTAGCAGAAGAAATCAATCTACATAGAAAACTTTAATCACAAACTATTGCTCACTTTCTTAATAGAGCCTCTAATAATAATTGTATATAAATAAATAGTTTTTTACCAATGCAAATATGTTAAAAATGATGCATCGTGATACAAATGCTAACTTGTATTTAATGCCATTATTTTTAATTGATGCATCACTTTTCTGCCAATGCACCAATGCGAATTGTTGAACCTTACAATCCTTAGTGCACTTCCCATACATTACATTGTGCACACAATTGGCTAAATGTGGTCATGTTTTTTTTTTTATAGAAAAGACAAGGATTTTATTTTAAAAATGCATACATGCCTTTTTTGCAAAAGAGTTCAAGCAAGTATTCACATCACAAAAATAACCTTTTATAAAAAAAAATAATATAAAAAAAATAATAACAATAATATATTTAATTTTCACAATAGCAGAAACAAGAAATTGCCAGGTAAGCCGAACACATTACTCTGCATAGGGTCCAGAGCGAGGATGGAGTGGACACCTGATTCGTGGTTCACAGTCAAGTTCAGGAAGACCAGGAAGTAAAAATTTTGACCAAACAGGGCCAGTCTTATATTATCACAGTAAATAAATTGGAGAAAAAAAATTAGAAACATGGTGGTGGGTGCATATGTTAGAAGCAACAATCGGTCTCAATGCTCCAAACCTTTTCCAAGGACTTGTTACACACACCACCTGTAGAAGCGCAGCAAGACTGCAACAGTAACGTCAGAATGAGAAATCTGAAAGCACTGTAGCACTACAGGTTTTATTGGCAAGCAGAGCTTTGGGGAGTTCCACCATGGCAATGCTACATCAGAGCAGAAATTTAACAAGACCTAAACTGGGCAGCATCGTGTCATGGCTACCATTCCTCGTGCACAGAGGAGATCCCGCTGTCTTGTCCAGAGCAGCCGTAACCTCATTGTCTTTGCCACAAAAAACAAAGCAAAACAAAGGAGCCAGCTAGCAGCATAGAAGAAGAGAATAGCATGGAGTGATTTCCCCACAGATTGCACATGTCGGAGCAGCGAATTGGAGAAGAAGGTCTGGCAAACATCGCTCTCCATCCTTCACTGAATGTCAGTTCCACCCCTGAGTTAATGCAGGGAGCCAGACGAGTGCCGGCTCACAACAATGCCGGGATAAATAAGTCAAGCAAGCCAAGCTGAACAAGGGCAGCTGATGCTGGAGAACATCGCTTAATACCCAGCTCTGTGAGGAGTCTGAGAGAACACACACACAGAGATTGAGAAAGAGAGAAATAAAGAGAGAAAGATACTGTAGTCAGCCTAAAGATTAATTGAAAATAAAGCGATGGCCACCTTGTTGCTTCTCCAGGGATCAAACGACTGATCTGGTGACACGAAGCATCGATGAACACCGATTTCACACCATGCAGACTTCTTTTTGTTCCAAGCGAAAGTCTAACGTAATTACTTTCGCTTTTGAAAAGCGAGCGGCGTATCGGTGCTGAGGCCTGACATTTCATTCCTGCAGCACAGATAAGACATGTAAAGCTCCGAAGCTCTCACAAACCTCGCATCGGAAGAAGTGAGCCAAATGTTTGGAGAATTACACCTCTGAATGCACGAGTAAACAAACAAACAAAAAATCTCCAATTTACTGAAATGCTTCAAAAAGCATGCAAGGATGTAACTGAGATAGAGACCATCTCAAAGAACAAGAGAGTAAAGGCCAGAGAGAAGAAAAAGTGTTAGCAATGCGTTTCAATTCAGCTGTAAAACCTGTAACACACTTCCAGGGTAGAAATGAAACCAAAGATCCAAAATCTCACAACTAACCTCTGCTGAAAGGAGAGATCTATACTGTATAACTATATTAATGGAAGGAGTCTCCAGTGTCAGAGGTAAAGCTGCAACTTATGTAATTCATCACGACAGAGATGTTTGTGGTTCTTTGCAAATTCTCAGGAAAAGCTGAGTTTTTTTTGTCTTATTATCTCATAGAAAGTAAATGTAATTTAAAGTACAGATACTTGAAAAAGTATCTGTACTTTAAATTACATTTACTAAATATTTTCATTTGAGGAGGCTTACTTAAACTTCACTACATTTTAAAGTCAAATATTTTACTTTTTACTCAACTACATTTAGTGAAATCAGTTGTTTCTTTTTATTTACGAGGGTAAAGATGTAACTGGTGAAACACGCAGCGAGTCACCAATCAGGGTCGAGCGCACGCTCTGTTTTAATTTTGATTGGCGCTTGGTGTATCTACTGATCACCAACATACAGTTCAGCATCAGTTCAACAGCAAGCAGAACATTTAAAAGAATGCACAATTGTTCTTCCTAAATCCTGGTGTAAGTCTACATGAACCGTCTGGACTAAGAAAGAAATCCTGCTCACTTTTCCTTTCAAAGTAAAAATAATGTCTAGGAGAAGCATTCGGCCAAAAGTCCACTGGCTGCAGTCTAGCCAGAGTGTCAGATCTGCCCTCTGCAGTGCCCTCAAGAGTTACACCAGACATTCTTCAGCCTGTCAATGAGCACAACTCCATAAATGTGACACCAGGTCGTGTTCCGAAATGCCTGCCTTCCTTCCTTCCTTCCTCTACTTTCTCCCGACTCCTGAGCCTAGCTGCAGGGAGGATAGGCTCTGATCCATGTCCGCCGTCCCTCCCCTGGAGCACTGAAGCGTCTCCTCCTCTTCATTCTGCAGGACCACTACAGAGCAGCTCTGCTGAACCAGTCCTGACATGGCTGTCAAACACTCACCCGCTGCACTCTCTCTCTCTCTCTCTCTCTCTCTCTCTCTCTCTCTCTGTGTCTCACTTTATACCTTTTTTTCCCCTTTTTTTGTATCATCATGCGCTCTCTTTCTCACGTCGTTTTTCTTACCCACATTCCAAAAATCCAATCCAAATTTGTCTTTGATAAATGTAATATAAAAAATTGGATAAACAGATGGAGAAAAAACAGTAATACCAAAGAGCTGCAGGAAATTTTCTAATCTGATTGGTCAGAATGGTTCCATAATCTTTTTATAACAAAACAGCGATCCTTATTTTTGTATACAGTTATAGCAGCTGTAAACACCCTTTTCTTCACTTTCCTTCTTTCTCTCGAAGTTATATCTGATAAAAAAAAAAAATCTGCTTTAAAATGCGATTACAACTATTTATGCCTCTCTAAACAAAATTAACTGTTGCTATAGAAACGATAACATTTTAGCATCTTCTGACCAATCAGCATTGAAAATACCTCAGCACTGTGGTATTACAGAAATAAATACTCCTCACTCTACAGAATATCTCTACATTCACTATATAGACAAAAGTAATGAGACACCTGACCTTTCCTGCCATATGTAGTTCTTCTCCAAACTGTTACCACAAAGTTGGAGGCACACAATTTTATCGGACGTATTTGGATGTGCTATAATAAAACTGTTTCACCATAGCAATGTGCCTGTGCACAAAGCAAGCTCCATGAAGATCTGCTTTACAAGGTTTGGTGAGGAAGATCTTGAGTGGCCTGCTATAGAGTGCTGAAATCTGCTATAGAGTGCTGAAACCTTAGGATGAATGTGAACGCTGACTGCACCCCAGGCCTCCTCACCTTCTCACCTTCTTCAGTACCTGACTTCACTTACACCTTTGTGGCTAAATACACACAAATGTCCGCAAGCACACTCCAAAATCTAGTAGAAGATTTTCCCAGAAGAGTTGAGGAAATTACGTGAGCAAACCGGGATTAATGCCGAATGCTTGAAAAGCACATACCATACTTATGCCCGGGTGTCCGCAAACTTTTGGAAAAATTCACATGAAAATAGAAATAAAAAAGTATTCCCAGAGAGAGAGCTGCCTGAGGGAAGAGGTTTTCCATCTGTGGTATGGACAAGACTCCGGCATCAGCTGGCATGAACAAAGGTGGAGGCGTTTGCTTTTAAATCAACAACAGATGGCATGCTGAAGTTAATGTGCTGTCTTAATCTTGGGCATAAAACTAGAATCTTCTTTTGACCACATGCAGCCATTTTCCCTCTGCATTACTTCATAAATGAATGACTGCGTACTAAAACTGTAGGCTGAAACAGAACTACTATACTTCTGATCCTGATTCACAGCTGCATGTTGGAGCATCACAGATTTGGGTTTTATTCAAATGTGGAGTACCTACTTTACATACTGTATAAGCTGTAAATCATACTACAGCATAGTGGAAGTGTTTATATATTATTAGCCTTTAACTATACTATACTTTTCCTACACTTTAATACACAATACTACAGTATGCAATGTTATAAGTATACTGTACTGCACTACTATACATAACTCTACTATATAACTTCACCACACAATACTTAACTATATACAATACTATATATTTTAATATTACAAGTCTACTACACTACACTCTACTACACAATACTGTACTATACAATACTGTACTACAGTATGCAATATACTACAATAAACTGTAATACACTATACAATACTTGTTTCAGTAATTTATTAGACCACGCTATGCTATACTAAAGCACACTTTACTACGCAATACAATAGTATATACAATACTATAAAATATGTGATACTATGAGTTTACTACACAATGCAAGACTACACTACACTACGATATACTATAGTACACAATACTGTACTACAATAAGATATACCATCATTATACTCAATTCAATTGAGTTCAATTTGTAAAGTGCTTTTAACATTGCACATAGGCAGCATTACAAAAATAAGCAAATTGCAAACAAACAGCATTGTAGCTTAGTCCCTACAGGTTTTTACCTAATGAGCAAGTATAAAACAAAATACTTCACTAAACCACACTATACTATACTACACAATAGTATACTACACTAACCTACTGTGTACTACACTATGCACTACTATAAGTACACTACATGATGCACTGCACTCTTTTTGATTTGATCAAATAAATGCAGGTTTGAATTATGAGCATCAAAAATTTGACCAGTACTTTAATTCTGTATGATTACAGAAAACTGGAAGCAAAAGGTAGAAGAAAGAGAAGAAAGCGCAGTACAGCTTGAGCTTGCAAGCCTCATAAATTGTCAATGAAATAGTGCTTACATTTAGACATTTTGGTATTTGCTAGTTAAACTTTAATACCATTGATAAAATATATTTCCCAAGTAATACCAAAATCTCTCACATAAATGGCACGGTGCCTGTAGGGGGCGTGGCCTCAGTAACCCTGCAGTACGTGTGCTGTGTGCATGTGATTGATGAATGTGCAGAAGAAAAATTCAATACAAATTTTTATTTTTAAACATACTTATGCTAAAAGATTTACTTTCAAGTTCCCCATTATGGGCTAACCTGCAATTCTGTAAATTCCCAGTTTATTCTTATTAATTACCTTCAATTCCCATATATTCCTGTTAATTCCTATGACTAGTTTTGAAAATTCCCAGAATTTTGCAACCCTAATACCCAAATTTTTCTGTAGCAACAACTCATTTACAGGGATTTGAAAGGAGGATGTGCCAAATAATCTAATAATAATAACAATAATAATATAAATAAGAGGGACATTGGAAAAAAAAAAAATTCTGTCAACAGAGTTTTATTTAACATTTACGGAATGAGTCTCCAGTTTCAGCTCTTTTTAAAAGTCAGATGTAAATCTGTGGGTTTTTTTTTTCAAAACAGATTTTCAAAGATAGATGTTATTAAATAATTACTTAATTATAGAAAGAAAGAAAGAAAGAAAGAAAGAAAGAAAGAAAAAGAAAGAAAGAAAGAAAGAAAGAAAGAAAGAAAGAAAGAAAGACACAGATATGAAAGGTTTTTACATCACTTTCTACAGCTTTTACATTCCAGAAATGCAGCTTTCAACACTCTATGGAGCAGATTTATCTTACCTCCTACAACATCACACACACACACACACACACACACACACACACACACACACACACACACACACGACAATTTTGTGGAGAAAACCCCACACTGTGTGCCTCACTGTGGAGCTTCAGTGATTTTTTTCTGTGAAATGATTCAGAACATGAGCATGTGTCTGGGTTTATGAATGAATTCGGCAAAGTGAAGATTTAATCGTATGCAATTTTGTCCAATTAATTATCTCTTTGCTCAGTGGAACTAACAACAGCAGCGTACAGAGCTGAGCTGTTTCATCACACCCATCATTAAAGTGATTAAATATGAACATTTTTTCTGAAAGGATGTTGTCAGTGCTGCAGATTTACTTAATAAATATCAAACTGTGACTTGATTTCTAAACGTTTCCCCACCACATATTTGACTAAGATCAATTATATCATGAGCCACGGGTCATGATTCAACACGGTACTGGATAAATATTACACAGGTAATAAAAAAAAACATTTCCCTTGATTAAAATCCAAAAAATAATTGCTGTCATTTATAAAAACCATCAAGCATCTAATTTGGTGTTCGGATCGCGCCTGACTGCTCGGCTTCTTAAAATTCAGCTCGAACGTCCGGCCGATCGCAGCTCCCTGACTGACTGATGACTCCAATTTACTTTAACCTAATGTCAAATATTAAATCCTGAATTATGCATTTTAGTCTCCTTCTATGGTGTGAAATAAAAACTGCAGAGGAACGAAAGATTTAAGAAATATTTATTTCTTTTTTCTGTCCTCAGTGATATTTGTATTTATGTACTTTACCTTTCTGAAAGTTGCTGTAAATGAATACTTAGTGCTAAATACTCCTGAATACTGAACACTAAGTACTGAATACTGAACACTAAGTACTGAATGCTGAACACTGAGCACTGAATAGTGAACACTTAGTACTGAATGAGGAACACTAAGCACCAAACACTAAGTACTGAATACTGAAAGTTTTGTATTGAACACTAAGTACTGGACATTGAATACTGAACACTATGTACATAAAAACTAACTCTGAGCATTAAATACTGAATACTAAACACTAAGTCCTGAATACTGAACACTAAGTACTAAATACTGAACACTAAGTACTGAATACTAAACACTAAGTCCTGAATACTGAACACTAAGTACTGAATACTGAACACTAAGTACTGAATGCTGAACATTGAGCACTGAATAGTGAACACTAAGCACCAAACACTAAGTACTGAATACTGAACACTAAGTACTGAATATTGAACACTAAGTACTGAATCCTGAACACTAAGTACTGAATACTAAAAGTTTTGTATTGAACACTGAGCACTGGACATTGGATACTGAACACTATGTACCTAATAACTCACTCTGAGCACTAAATACTGAACACTGATTCCTGAGTACTGAATACTGAGCACTCACTACTGAACACTGAAAACTGAGTTTTGAACACCATGCACTGGGCTTCACAATGAGAACTAATTACCGAGCACTGACTACTGAGACCTGAATGCTGAGCACTGAGTAGTTATTAATGAAAAATTGAGTATTGAACACAGAGCACTAAACAGCGACTACTGAGAACCTAATACTGAGTACTAAATACTGAAAACCGAGGACAGAGCACTAAACATTGAAACACTGAGTAGGTAATTAAATAGTGAAGTGCCTGGCAGACAGACGACTCGGGCTTCAGCCCAAACCCAGACGTCCCACGGCTCTCACTGCCGCCTCCGTTGATTTGTTTGTTTCAGAAAGAGCAGATGATTGTGATCTCCACATGCAGCCATTCAGGACTAAACGAGTAAAAAAATTATGCTGAAGCAAAGCCGAGCGGTGGCTAATAAAAAACGCACCGCTGAAGGTTCTGACAACTGACACTGAGAAACACCAGATAACTTCAAACCAACTGTCCTTTTTTACTCAATACATCACATCTCTACTGCTGCTGAGCACATGCGATCAGCTTCCTGTGGGAACAAATTTGTGTGTGTGTGTGTGTGTGTGTGTGTGTGTGTGTGTGTGTGTGTGTGTGTGTGTGTGTCAGAATGACAGAAGATGTTGTCTCAGTCTTCATCTGGAGGTACACAGTTGTATAAAATGTCTTTGAACTAGAAGATCCAAAACCTGTTTCAGCATGACAATGCCCTTGTGCACAAAGCCGGCTTTATGAAGATCTGCTTTCCATGTGTTTGGAAGTGTGTGGAAGATCTCCTGCTTAAAGAGCTCATCATTGACTGCACCTCAGGAACCTCCTCACCTCTTTGACTGAATGAATCTCCACAACATCTAGTGGAACATCTTCCCACAAGAGTAAAGCTTATTATAACAGCAAATAGGGACTACATGTGGAACGGAATGTTCAGGAAGAATCTTTTGTTCAGTTGTCCACAAACTTTAGGCCATATAGTGTATATGATCAAATGTATTTTTAAGGTGCAGGTAAAACACCAGCTCGAAAACTGACCTGTACATTTCAGATAAAATGTTCCTCATGGGAAAAATGTCTTCTTTTTAGCATCACAGAAGAACATTTTGAACGTACTTCATCCTGATGTTGCTAAGGATTTAAGAAAAGCTCCTCTGAGACAGTGAGGAAACGAAGACGTTTCTCATAACGAAGCACAGCTTCCCATCATCCACGCTATCTTAAGCAGCAGTAATTAGCCAAGAAGAGACGTGAAATCTCGGCGTTAGTTCCCCTGATTCTCACAGCGATTATTTTATTCCTCAGTGTTCCGAGTGTCGGCGCAAAACTGTCCATCGTGTGAAAGCTGTTGAGTAAACTTCGAGGTGAACTGTCAAGATCACAGCGTGCTGAAACTCAGTCAAGTAGGAAAGAAATATTTTTAAACATTTTGGGTTTAGATTTGTATTTTGTGTGTGTGTGTGTGTGTGTGTGTGTGTGTGTGTGTGTGTGTGTGTGTGTGTATCACCTCAAACATCATAGCATGTCTCGCATAGTATGCGAGATTAAATTACACATCCTAGATCATCTAATCCCAGTAATTATGTTCTGCCTAATTAGGTTCTTTGAACACAAGTGAGAACGTGATTAGTACAGCAGGATCTTTCGAGTTGTTCCAGATAATTGTGCGTTCACGTGTTGCTTGAAAAGACCATATAGTATATCCATGCTAGAAAATATGGGAGGTGGTAGATCAGTTATTCATTCAATGGACTTTAGATCTGAAGTTCAAATCCCAGACACACCAAGCTGCCACTCCTGGGCCCCTGAGCAAGGCCCCTAACCTCACAGTGCTGCCATCTGTTGCCGTGTTACAAAACTAATCTCGACAATTTTTGATACCACCTCATAAAGCCTGATCTAATCCAAAATGGTTCAGAATAAGCTCTGACGGCAAATCGGCTCGAAACCATGTCTTTTCCACGTAAGAACAGAACCGTAAACAGTCATGAGCAACAAACGCAGTACAAACAGTGAAAGAGTTTGCCACTCGTACATATGCTGATCAATTGTGAATGTGAAACAGGCGCAATGGTCATGTGGCTGGTGAGAAGGAAACTCTGGAAATTTCGCTAAACTGGAAAAAAATGTTTTCCTCTAAATATTTTTAGTGCATCTTAGTGGTAATATTTGTCAAATATTTACATAGGGCCAGCATCTTCTTTCTCTTCGCGAACTGTAAAACCTGCCTCATCACCGTTGGTCCCCTGTAGAACCCTACAGCGTGTCGTACAGCAGATATTCGGCATATGTGAGCTCCTGACTGAGTTTGATGGCGCCGTGGGCGAGAGGATGACAGCTCCAATATTCGGCCGAGCCTCTGGAGAATATAATCGGTTTGTCCTCGAATGTGACAAACAGGGACAAGGCCGTGTATTATCTCCAAGGTCGACCTGATTCCAGCACTGAAAAGAAGTGTCTCACCAAAGGAGCCTTTCTGCAGCTTATCGCTCCATGAACACACTCATTTAGACAAAGGCCACAAGAACAGTCCCAAATTTCGTTTCTCTGAGGCGCCGCAAAGGAGATAAATTCAATAATCGCGCCGTGCCGACCGTACAATATCACCACTCTGACAACAATAGTGCTTTCTTTCTCACATTCTCGGGAACACAGGAGGGGCAGAGGGGCGGGTCGCTGCTGGCAGGAGGCAGAAATTATTTTTTTTGTCATTTTTTTTTTTATCACACAATGAAATTAAGGGGCAAAGGTTAAATGCATTTTTTCTCCCCTGGTAATATCTTAATTTCACAGCTAAAAGGGTTTCACATTCTCATAAAAGCTTTGAAAGGAAGAAAATTAACACCAAACACCAACCTGAACCTGGTATTTAAAAAAACAACCTAATTTTAAAGTTCATCTATTTCTGCATCTGCGTGTCAGAGATGATTCGTCTTCTTGCTTTGTTTGTGAGGAACTCGTGGTCTTTATGACTTAAACCTGAAACATGATTTTATCTGAAACAATTACGATATAGGAGAATGTGTATTTTACAAAACAAAGATGATCAACTCAGAGTATAAGATAGATGGATGGCTGGATGGATGGATGGATATAATATTTATAAAAATGTCCCTGTCTCTATTGTTTCCCTTGTTTTAAATCAGTCCTATTCTTTTTCCAAACCATCATCCATGTTTGATCACACAGTGCTGGCTACGTCCATATCTTAGATATATATACAGGGAGTGCAGAATTATTAGGCAAGTTGTATTTTTGAGGATTAATTTTATTTGAGGATTTAATTTGAACAACAACCATGTTCTCAATGAACACAAAAAACTCATTAATATCAAAGCTGAATATTTTTGGAAGTAGTTTTTAGTTTTAGCTATTTTAGGGGGATATCTGTGTGTGCAGGTGACTATTACTGTGCATAATTATTAGGCAACTTAACAAAAAACAAATTCATACCCATTTCAATTATTTATTTTTACCAGTGAAACCAATATAACATCTCAACATTCACAAATATACATTTCTGACATTCAAAACCAAACAAAAACAAATCAGTGACCAATATAGCCACCTTTCTTTGCAAGGACACTCAAAAGCCTGCCATCCATGGATTCTGTCAGTGTTTTGATCTGTTCACCATCAACATTGCGTGCAGCAGCAACCACAGCCTCCCAGACACTGTTCAGAGAGGTGTACTGTTTTCCTCCTTGTAAATCGCACATTTGATGATGGACCACAGGTTCTCAATGGGGTTCAGATCAGGTGAACAAGGAGGCCATATCATTAGATTTTCTTCTTTTATACCCTTTCTTGCCAGCCACGCTGTGGAGTACTTGGACGTGTGTGATGGAGCATTGTCCTGCATGAAAATCATGTTTTTCTTGAAGGATGCAGACTTCTTCCTGTACCACTGCTTGAAGAAGGTGTCTTCCAGAAACTGGCAGTAGGACTGGGAGTTCAGCTTGACTCCATCCTCAACCCGAAAAGGCCCCACAAGCTCATCTTTGATGATACCAGCCCAAACCAGTACTCCACCTCCACCTTGCTGGCGTCTGAGTCGGACTGGAGCTCTCTGCCCTTTACCAATCCAGCCACGGGCCCATCCATCTGGCCCATCAAGACTCACTCTCATTTCATCAGTCCATAAAACCTTAGAAAATCAGTCTTGAGATATTTCTTGGCCCAGTCTTGACGTTTCAGCTTGTGTGTCTTGTTCAGTGGTGGTCGACTTTCTGCCTTTCTTACCTTGGCCATGTCTCTGAGTATTGCACACCTTGTGCTTTTGGGCACTCCAGTGATGTTGCAGCTCTGAAATATGGCCAAACTGGTGGCAAGTGGCATCTTGGCAGCTGCACGCTTGACTTTTCTCAGTTCACGGGCAGTTATTTTGCGCCTTGGTTTTCCACACGCTTCTTGCGACCCTGTCGACTATTTTGAATGAAACGCTTGATTGTTCGATGATCACGCTTCAGAAGCTTGGCTATTTTAAGACTGCTGCATCCCTCTGCAATATATCTCACTATTTTTGACTTTTCTGAGCCTGTCAAGTCCTTCTTTTGACCCATTTTGCCAAAGGAAAGGAAGTTGCCTAATAATTATGCACACCTGATATAGGGTGTTGATGTCATTAGACCACACCCCTTCTCATTACAGAGATGCACATCACCTAATATGCTTAATTGGTAGTAGGCTTTCCAGCCTATACAGCTTGGAGTAAGACAACATGCATAACGAGGATGATGTGGTCAAAATACTCATTTGCCTAATAATTCTGCACTCCCTGTATATATATATATATATATATATATATATATATATATATATATATATAAAAACTCTTACAATTCTTTGAAAGAGTTCAGTAAACACATTCTGAGAGAAAACCTTTCCTAGAAATCAGAATTTCAGCTCGGGTCACTGCCATATCCTTCAGATGTCCGTGTAAGGTTCCTCTTGGTTATCTGCTTTCCTGCAACCTTCCACAATCATGGTGGCAGAATAAAAGTATGTATGTTGTTCTTCCATGTTCTTCTTACTTCCTGATCGCTTCAGGAGTGGAAGAATCTGGAGTTCTGTAATGTGATCAAGATCACATCATCTGGAGATCTTTGATGGGATTGTGAACTGGCTAAAATATGGAAAAGGCTTTTATTTATTTATTTATTTATTTATTTATTTATTTATTATTATTTATTTTTTTTACTTATATCCTTTAGATAAAACTGCATTCTTTTTTGCACCAGTTTTGTCCTCGTCCTCGTCACCACGACGACGGCCACCCTCGACTCCCGGTGGAGCTCAGCAAGGAGCCCTGTAATCACAGACGGATCGATGTCATGGTAACGGCACTGCTAATGGTTGCCACAGTTTCGAGCTGCAGGGAGCCGGTGCTGTGATGCTCGAGCGGTGACCGTCACAGTGCTCCATGAAGCCTCCTTTAAAAAACTCAGCTGAGCTTCACCTGATCCGGGGTCAAACCTCCACACTGCTCCAGCGCTCGTTATTTACTCTGAACGAATTTCAGATTTTTTCTCTGTGGATCTCTTCTGTTGGTTTTACTTCTTTAAGCGAGTGTGGAAAAAAAACATCACTTTTCTCAGGTCTATGAAAATCCTCTCATGTTTTATGACATGAACATATTCTGAAAAAGTCAATATTTTAGGACTGGGCAAAGAAAAGATAATAAATTCCACAAATCTCATTTTCTTGGTCGTTTGGTTTTAATATATGCTTTTTTAACACAGAATGAATCTCAAAAAGCTTCTTATTACCTCTCCATGCTCACTACTGAGGTTGTAACCACCCTACATAGGGTTTCGGCTGGTGGTCTGCAAAAGTTTATGGACACTTCAGCATGAGATTAAATGTTTTATTTAAGAATGCTTGTTATGTCGTCACATATCAGAGTGATGTATAATGCTGGGGTCAGCCATGTTTCAATGCCCCTGAAGCACAAAGATTTAAGGGCCTTGCTCAAGGGTCCCAAAAGTGGCAGCTTGGCCATACCAGGGCTTGAGCGGCCAACCTTCTGATCACTGACCTAGAGCCTTAACCACGGAGTTACCACCTCTGGTTTTCGCATATCTTTAAAGAGCAGCGTCAGAAATGATACAGCACCTCCAGAGCAGATAGGGTGAAGTGCCTTGCTCAAGGGCCCAACAGTGGCAGCTTGACAGTGCTGGGACTTGAACCTACAACCTTCCAATCAGTAACACAGAGCCTTATCCATTGAACCACCATTGCTTATATGCCTCTTTTTGAACGCCCCATTCCACACTTAGTCCTCATTTGCTGTTATAATAAGCTTTATTCTTTTGGGGAGATGTTCTTCTGGAGATTCATTTAGCCACAAGGGTGTTAGTAAAGTCAGGTACTGATTACATTTATCTGAAAGGTGTTCAATAGGATTGGAGCTGGCTTTGTGCACAAGTGCATTGTCATGCTGAAACAGTTTCAGGTTTTCTAGTTTAAATTTAATGCTACCACACACAAAGTCGTTTGGAAAAGAACCGCATGTGGCAGGAAAAGTCGCAATACTTTTGTCCATTTATGTCAGCATACTGTTAATTGCACTCTGAAGCATTGCATTGCACTAGCAGGATGTGCTAATTTGACGATGTTCAACATGTTGCATGTCTCTTCCCTGAAGTCTTTTTCCCATGCAGACAGAAATAACCCAATCAGTGACCCCATGGGAGGAGGTGCTAAAAATAGACTCCTAAACATAGACAGGCTCGATACACATCTTTGTAATGTACCCGTATTTTCCCGAGGACACAGAATAGCACAAGGTTTAGTTGCGCACTGTAAAACTCAACGGCACAGGTCGAGTTATCTGACGCTTTATCTATAAAAAACAAATAAGAGAGAGCCGTCAAGTGAAAGGCAAAAAGAGAAGGGAAAGAGAAAAAAAAACACGTCCAGTATGATGGATCATGCATCTGTAATCAGTACATTTCCTGCATCGCTGCTCGTACAGCACACTGCTTATTCTTTAATTCTCATCTTTGTATCTCCTCATCGCACGCCACGAGTAAACACGGACAGACAGATGTGACTCAGCAGACGAGGATCAGACGCTTGGGTTCTGCCTTTTAACAGGCTGAAAATGGGATTAAAAAAAAAAAAAATCTTTTAAATGGGAACGAAAATACACGGCAATTCCAAAACGACTAAAGGTATTAAACTGTAACGGTAGATGTTTTTTGGGAGGTGCATCCGTAACGAACCAACCAGACACAAAACGCTGGGAGTCTGCTGAGAAAAAATACACTGAAGAACCGTGAGAGGAACCAGACGCAAGAAAGATCCGGGTCTGAAAATCATCTCCACTAAATGACTCTGCTTTCTCAGAAATCTCATCATTAGTTACATGGAGATGATCTGATCCGGCATGTGATATCTGGAAGGCCCCAGAGTTTATTCAAGAACATACTTAATTAAACATCATCATAAAGTGAGTAAGTTTAGTGAGTTCTTGAATGTAGAAAAGGGCAGACAGAGCTTTCCTAATCGTTTCTGTCTTGGAGAAAGAATGATAACATTCTCTCTGATTGGTAGATAGTTAATCTACAGTAACATCTACGTTACATTTACTATTAATCTGGATAAATTTGCGATTGCATCTTTTTCTCTAGGTTTTTGTTTTTCCCTCCACCCCAAGGTGGAATTTCTGGGCCAAAAAAAAAATGTAAATCTTTTTTCCAAAATGCTTATTCCAAAAACCTTCTTACAACCCCAATACCAAAAAAAGTTGGAACGCTGTGTAAAATGTACATTAAAACAGAATGCAATGAATTGCAAATCTCACATTTTATTGAACATAAAACAAAAAAACAAAAAAAACATATCAAATGTTTAAACTGAGGAAATGTACCATTTTAAGAAAAAAAATAAAGTAAATTCGATCTTGATGGCTGCAACACGTCTCAAAAGAGTTGGGACTGGGCAACGTTAGTCTGGAAAAAGAAATTGTTATTAAAATTTGATAGGTGAAGAAACATTCTTAGGTCAGTAGGATGATTGGGTATAAACAGTGTATCTTAGAGAGTCTCTAAAAAACGAATTAAATTTTAATTGAGTTTTGGAAACCATGGGCGCCAAGTCCTCCGGACTAAAGAGGAGAGGGACTATCTTGCTTGTTATCAGCACCCAGTTTAAAAAGCCGCATCTCTGGTGGTTGTTGTATTGTTGTAATTGTTAGTAGCTAAAGGAGATGAAACTATAATTCAGACTGAAGTAGACAACAGTGAGCTAAAAAGAAAAAAACTACAGATACTTGATACTTGTTGGATTAATCTAGAGCAATGGAAGCGATGAGATGACGGCTCTTAAACCAGATGCTGGTTGTGGGTCTGTATACAGTATCTGTCCACACAATCCTGAGTGTGCAAACTGAAGCATAAGCATCTGCATGTTGGCAAAGCAGGTTGGAAAGTCATAGAAAAATGAAATGTTGTCATAGTGATGTGCTATGAATATGATTTCCATTTCAAAGGGACTTTACACTAATAGCACCATGCCAACTCCCTGAAGCAAAACTTGGTAAACACCGGAGCAGTACTGGAGTCATAATTATGCTCTGAAAAAAAAAAAAAAACAGAGAGAGAGAAAGTTTCCTGTCTGAAAGTCAGGCGTATTACAGAACCAATTAGGTGCGAAGTAGATTATATAGCGTACGCTCTCGATACAGTGTATAAGCCCCAATTACGGCCGCTAATATAGCGGATTTACTCTTTGACTTTTCCAGTAACTGAATTAGATCGGGTTTGTCTCTCATCAAAGTTAATGAGATCGCAAAAGATGGTGCTAACGATCAAAAAAGATGGTTAGCGACGCTTAGGCGTGTTTGTCCCGGCCTTGAGGTCGGTTCTAACCTGCTCCTGTCGTTCGTCATGTCGAGATTGGCGCGTAAATTTCCCGAGCATGCATTCGGTGTCAAATTAACTGTCAAAAAAAATGGAGGCCGGGAAGAAAAGATATTACCAGTGGTTAGAAACGTGACATGACCTAAGATGAGATTAATCATGTGTAACAAAGAGGGGAGGGGCAGATGAGGACTGGTTTTAGAACAGCAGCTCTTTTATTTTATTCTTTATTTCTCCAATTTGATAGTCGGCTAATCGAGTCAGCTGATAAAATGCGAACAAAAATGTGTGGAATCTTCGTGGACACGCAGGTGAACAAGACGCAAGAGCATCACTCGTACTGTTTTTCATTTCAGTGTAGTTTGTTAAACACGAACGTTCTCCTGCCACTGCTTTACGCTGAGCGCAGACGAATGTACATGTAAACCAGGAGCTTGTTTGCATAAAGCATGCTTATTTGCATAAACCTCAGACCATTTGCATACAACATGAAATGCTTGTTTGGTTGTTTTTTTTTTCTTTTTCTTAACTTTACAAAATTTGCGTATTCAGAAAAATCTCGACCTAAAATATGCTCCTGTGCAAAAGTTTGTACAAGACAAAAAATCTTTAAGGTTTCTTAGTAAAGGCACAAATTGATACTGTTGTATATAATTTACGCTTTGTTGTATATGTTAAAATAAATAGCCCAGGATAAGATCCTTAGTTATATTATAAGCATAATAGATTTGATGATGACTTTCCTGATTAAGAAAACACAAAACTTTCTCTGGCATTTTCAGCTCATCAGGAAAGGGAATGCACTTTTTTTTATTTTTATGTGCAACATGTGTCATTTTGAAGCTCATCAGCATTACAGATACTAACAACCGACAATAAAAATTACAATTCAGTGCGAATGAGTTATCTTGTCTTCTAGCAGCATTGTGTACTCATGATGACCTGGCCACAAGTCGATTACTCTCCATCACAAACAGTCCTTGAGAAACATTCATAAAGTCCATCTGTTAAATTAGCACTGCTTCACAAACAAACCACCAAACAAACAAAAAAATCGCCTGTTCTGTTCTCTGCTATTAATCTTCGAACACATGGCATTATTCTAGCATGCTGCCTTGCAAAAAAAAAAAAAAAAAAAGGAATGGGAGAGAGAAAGAAAAGAAAGAAAGAAAGGAAGCAACAAAACAACGACAGTCTCAGAATGAACACGGGTGTGATGGCATGGAAGACAATCAAGAGAAATGCCTTCTGGCAGCTCGCTCTGCCGTACCAGAAGCTCCAGTGACAATTACCCAAAACACAATCTGACTGAATCATCTGATGGAAAACACACCAGAGAAAAGCACCATCCTGTGAGACACTGTGATTGAGGAAAGATGACTTTAAGTCTATTTTTTCAGTTGAAAATGATACCAAAGAAAAATTTGTACGTATTAGTTTGCTGCTGTTAGTACGTAAAAAAGGGGTGTGGTCACACTACGCTTTTCATTCTATTAACATTCATTAGACTGACACTGTTAGAATTTTAAAAAGGGGCGTGGTCATGCTACGTTTTTCGTTCTATTCACATTCATTAGACTGGTGGTGGTAGTACGTTGAAAAAGGGCGTGGTCACGCGACACTTGTCGTTTTATTGATGTTGAAGCGAACAATGGTGACAAAGACACGGAGCTGAGAAATTCTTCATTTAAGTTCAAGTTTGGTGACCTCTAAAGGCCAGAGAATTCGTCTCACTTGATCACAGAAAAGACCTTCAGAAAATACAAGATGGAGAAAGCACTGATGATGACGTATTGTCCTGTTTTACACAATCAGAATATAAACTCAGCATCTGAAAAGCAGCTGCCTGATTTGCTGTGTCTACAGGATCAGATGCTACATTTTACCATCAGGTTACCACCGTTTCAGCAGCAGGTGTCCGAAAAAGTCCTTGATTCGAAGTCTGAAATTCAGTTCAGAAACATGAAAAAAAAAAAAAAAAAAACTGACTCCAAGATCTGAGTATTACCTAAAAAACATGAGCTTGTTTTCTCTGGCTCAAAAGCAGATCTTGATATAATAATATCATCCGATGTAAAGATGGATGATATAAAACATGGTGACGTTAAAGTTTTCTCCTGGAAGTATTGTATTTCCAGGAGCAGCACATCCTGCAGTTTGGTATTCCTCCTATACTACTGCAATTTGGCCAACAATTACAATATTTATTAATGAAATTTATGATGCTCTGTAAGAAAGGTTACTCCTTATTTACATTATAGCAGCTGTAAACATCCTTTCCATCACCAGAAAAGTGCTGACATTTGCATAAATCAACCTCTTAGAGGAAACTCCACCCTATCAGCAATCACGTGTGTGTTCATCGTAATTGAACATATACATTTGTCATGAGGTTATGTGTTCGTCCACCACATAGGTCCCCGTGCACGAGCTGTCGCTATGGATACGATTACTTATTAGAACCAGCGCGATGGTATGAAACATGTCATCACACAGTCTGTTATAAACCTCGTTCGAGATATTATTAGGATCACGTCCTACGGCGAGTCATATTCGTAAAAAAGGCCGCTGAAACCTGGAACCATCCCGGGATGACCTTTGACCTGCATAGTCATTCACCGCAGCCGCCGAACTCCCACTCGAGCATGACTCATTAAACATTTAAGTGTTTGACTCGGTTTCAGCTGCAACACCAACAACTCATTAATCTCGTTTAGCTCAAAGAGCTGCAGGATGAACGTTCACGTCTTCAGTCTGATACCCATGTGAGAAACAGACAGAGCTTCGAAATATCGATGCACCACAAAGGATAAGCACTCGTGAGTCCCAGGTGAGACACTCCTGTGAGTCAACAACGTCCAGGAGATGCTTCCATGGCAGCAAACATGACCTGACACTGTAGTAATGTCAGCAAATTTTCACTGCTGACATACTGAACTTGAACTACTACTGTAACAAAGCGCTGGAGAGTTCAGCAGCATTTGCTGAATCCATGCTCAATCATGGAGTTTCCGGTGCCAGTGATCATGCTCACATCATGGGTGTAGTACCATTACATGTATCTCCTTTTACTTGTAATATGTACCTGCATGCACCTATATGGCATGTGACAGATGCAATTTATCATTCAAACATCTGAGCAGCTATGGGGTTGAAGGACTTGCTCCGATGTAAATGTAAACCACTATGTATACAGGAATGGTGCCTGTAGTATAATTTTCTCAGCTTGTACAAAGACCCAGTTATGTAGTAAATATATTATTAATGATATATATTATAGTCAATAGTGTGGTACACCTCATTATTGGTACCACCACAGGGACAAGGACGAGTACCTTTGATTATGCAAGTCTGTATTGCTCAGCTCTTTGGAATGAAACCTGGAATCTTCAAAAAATTCGGAAAGCAAAAAATTGCAGCAGCTCGCTTATCTAAATGATGGTACTTTTGGTACCTAGGCATCACCTGGGTGGTCCCATTCTCAAATGAAGGTTTATAAACTTTTTGATGCACGTTACATCAAAAGGACATCTGATGTACCTTTAAAGCTGGACTCCAAAAACCTGGACTTAAAATTACCCTTATTAAATTTATCAAAAACCTTGAGCTGGTTTAGATAAAAACAGATCTATCACGTGCGTGTGTGTGCGCGTGTGTGTGTGTGAGAGAGAGAGAAAGAGAGAGAGCGTGTGCGCTCATTTTGCTCCAAAACTCTCTAAGCGCATCGATCCAACATCGTTACATTGTTTCAAAAACACATTTTTCTCTTGCCAGAAATCCCAGACCGGAACATGCATCATGCAGTGAGTCTAGAAAGCCATGTAGCTTATCAGGCTCCCGACTTCCGCCCATCCACACTTCCTAGAGCATCAGATCATGATGCGAGCTGGAAGAAGAGGCGGAGAGAAGAAGCGGGATGGATGCTGCGCACTCACCAGACGAGGAGTAGAGGAAACGGCGCACTCCTCTCCGGTCCTCTCCTCCGCGCAGCTCTCTCCCTTCTTCCTCTTCTCCTCCTTCGCTCTAAGTCCTGGATTCACCAAAAGAAGGATGCTGTTCTCATTGGGGTGGATGGAGATGGATCAGTTTGGCCGGATAAGAGCGGAGAGAGCGCAGCGTGGATCACCGAGACGGAGGCAGAGCGAAGCGGCGGAGGCTTTTTCCCCCGTATCACACACACAAACGTCTCTCTCTCTCTCTCTCTCTCTCTCTCTCTCTCTCTCTCTCTGTCTCTCTCTCTTTTTCTTTCTCACTCACTCACTCACACACACGCGCGCATCCACAATTTGCAAGATCTTTGAGCGCCACCTGCTGTTGCTTGAAAAATGGATTTGCGCACTTGCTCTGGTGACGTGAGCGCAATTAAATGCCAGATTCCCTTCATCAACCTTGAGATTCTCCAAACGTAGATAAGAGTTTTGACATCTGTCATACACATGCTTTATTAGTCACTCCTAAAATGTGCCGTCACTTGGGGTTTTGTGCGATATTTCATGTCACATCGGGTTACACCACATTGTTGTTTTGTTGTGTTGTGTATCTGTGTGTGTGTCACTTCATACTGTACCATGTGTCTATATATCCTTATAAAATTGTGGGGGAACCATCAAGTCATCTTTATTAACAAGCGTTAATACGTACATGCTGGTTTGATGATCAGGTTAAACATTTGGCGCATTTCTGCTGAATCCTGGCACCTTCTCTGAGTCGCACCATCTGCTCCCGAGTCCAGGAAATGCCCAGAAAGTGTTAAGAAATGATTTTGGATGGAATTAAAACTGAAATTCCTGTGTGGTTAGAATTAAGGGTTGTCTTGTTAGTGTGCTGGTGAAGTGGGAAAGTTTCTGCTTGGGAGCTCTAATTAATAATCACAATATTTATACAAACCAGATTAAAATTTCCCAGAATCCTGGTCATGCAATGGAACACCTGATAATGATGTAAACATTCTGTGATATACCGAAGTCTTATTATGCTAATATTTAATATTCCGGACAAAAACATGAGGACTGAATGTTTCCCTGGGTTTTTACGGAAGTCCTAAAAGGCCATGCATTAGAATATATTTCTCTTTCTTGTGTTCTCGTGATCACAACTTAATTTCCCACGTGATCTTCACATAACAAACATTGTTTTGTTCAAGAGGAAGCAGCAGCATCACAGCATCATGGATTATAACCATAAACATTTATTTATAACATTTATTTATTATCCATGATGCTGCCTTTGGACATGATCTTATGCCAAATACACAGAAAAATCAAGATCGTGATCACGAGGAAACAATGTTTACGTAACGAAGAAACAACTTTTTGTTATGTTGAGATTTTATACATTTGTGCACCTCAACCTTTCTATTTGAAAACATTCAGAATAATATTTTTAAACGAATAATATTACGCATATGATGTTTTATAGATTACTAGTATAAACGAAGACAGGCGATTATAATAGGAAATTATAATCGAATTATAATAGAATTAATTATAAGAATTAAAGTGTGACAAACTGTTAAATATTCTATATGATGATTTACCTGCTGGCTTGCTGGAGCTTTGAATCCATGTTTGCAATGTTGAACTGCCTTCAGCAGCCTTCCTTTATTCTTCAGTCTCTCTCTCTCTCTCTCTCTCTCTCTCTCTCTCTCTATCCATCTTTTTTTTTGTAAACACTTTTTTTTTTTTATAAAAAAAACAAGTGTGAATAAAGAGAACGACAGTAAGAGGTGAGTGATGCTGGATGTGACGCTACACACCCTGCAGGTCAAAGGTCAGGTGTTGGTCTATGTGATTACACGTGATGATGAAAATCAGCAGAAGAATGAAATCGATATTCCAGAAACCAAAGGAGAAGCTTCTATTTTCTGGTATTATTGGTATTTTCTGTCTACAACATTTAGTTATATTAGATCTGATCAGATACAATAATTCAATCAATCAATTAGAAGACAGGGAGCAATGTAGTAGCGACAGAAATGCAAAAACAAACTACCAAATTTCTAAGTCAGCGGATAGGGTGACCATACGTCCTCTTTTTGGGATTGGGATTTCTAAATCTCCTAAAATGTCTGCGATTTGGCCTTTACTTTCTATAGGCATCATTAATTGTATAAGTTTTTGCATTGCTTTTACATTTCTCTTTAGGCCACGCCTTGTTGCACGCCACCATTTTTCGGTCACGTACGTACGCACACAGCGCATAGCTGGTACTTTTAACATGATCAAGGACTTGATTTTTAAACTGCACGATGTCTAAGTGATGCTTTAAAAAGACAATGAGGGTTTAAAGATATTTATGGTGAGTTTGAGACACTCTGACCTACTGAAGTCTTCTGACCTGAGAATCTTCACCAGATTTCTGATCACCATATGCATTGTGTGCTCAAATCATTCCTAGCAGTCAGCTCTGCATTTGTACTTGTGGTTGCACTTTATGCTTTTTAAACTCCTGGTTCACACACATGCATTAATTCATACATTTTTTTAAAAGCTTTTATACTGTGCATTTTTTCTCGGTTCCTTCTCAAGGTCTTGAGGTTCTTTCTTGATGCCATTTACTTTTGGCGATTTTCTAGACAAGGATTTTGTTTGGTTTTCACAAGTCTTTCGCTCGAGTTTTTCCATGAGGGCTTCTATTCTGGGTTTTTAAAGTTTTATCTGGGTCATGGTTTTAAGGTTCTTTCTCAGGGGCACTCGCTGGGTTTCTAATTAAAACACTTTCCATGGATTCCTATTTAAGGTTGTGGTTTGGTTTTTATAGGACTTTCTCTTGGGTTTCTAAAGTTGTGTTTGGGTTCCTCTTTACAGTATTAAGGTTCCTTCTAAAGAGCATTCTTTAGGATTCCCCTTGAGAGTCTGTCTCTGGACATTCATCCTCAAGGTTTTTGTTTGGTTATCATATGCCTTTCTCCTGGGTTTCTCCATGAAGACATTTTCAGTGTTTAAAAAGATGAATCATGCTTCTTATGGTTCCTTCTTAAGGGCATTCTCTAGGTTTTCACCATGAGACACTTTTTTCTAGACATTCTTCCTCATGGTTTTTCTCTTGGGTTCCTCTGTGAGGGTTCTTCACTGGGTTTCAAGGGTCTTGGTTCCTTTAAGAAAACTTTGAAGATACTCCTCTTAAAGATCTTCCTATAATTTTTTTTCCTGCCACTTGCTCATTAGTGTGCAATTTAATTTTCTGCTAGTTGGAGAGGTTTGACACACATTTGTTCCTACTCAGGTTCTCATAAAGAACTACCAAACTAGCATTGATCCTCAAAAAAATCTGGTTCAAACCATGAAATCACTGCACATCTGCACAGACATCAGTTTTTTTCAGACTTCTCCACTATTACATGTTCTTTACCTTGCTCCTTGACTTCTGTGCACATGCACACATTACAGAAGTGACCAGGTCTGACACTGGAGACTCCTTCTGCCAATGTCAAACAACTTCTAACAGATAAATGTTTATCGCTACAGAACTGATAATGTGTTAGAGGGAGCGTGTTTAATATAAACCTCTCTGCTTCTGCTATTGAAAATTAAATCTGACTTTGTGCTCAAACATGCAGCAGTGGTGTAACTGTATTTCTCAGTTCACTGATCAGTGAAGGAACGTCTTTATGGAGCTCCATGACTGAGGTAAATGTTTGCACTCAGTCAACAGCATGAGGCTCTGTGTCTGTCTGCTCCTCACAAAAACCTCAACACATCATTTTAAGCAGTTTTCTTTCTCTACTTTGCTTTTCACATCTCATCAGAGCAGTCTATAAGCACAAGCTCCGATGCACTCCGAGTCTGTCTGATCTGCAGCTCGGCTTCAGGGAACACGGCGTCGCTGAGACACGGCGCTCTGTAATAACAGAAATGAGGAAACTTGAAGCTGCAGTGGATGCTTTTTTTTTTGTGTAGCTCAGACGGTGAGCAGGAGATTGAAATTCATTTCTAGGCATCGTAATGAATTTTGGAAAATGTCAGCCTGATCTGATCAACTATAACGAGTTTTTGAAGATTTCGGTGAATAGAAATTAGTGTTTTTGTATCACACATCATACAAAAGCAATTACAGTAACACCTAAAAAATGTTCTTAAGTTTTGCTTGTTGTGTGTAATTTCATGCCTGAAACTTCTAGAAAAGAAATATTTTCTGACGGAATCTCCAGCACTTTTTTTGGAAGAACAATAAAATAAGTGTGTGTGTGTGTGTGTGTGTGTGTGTGTGTGTGTGTGTGTGTGTGTGAAGGAGGGAGAACTTTGATAAAAATTAAGGTTAGCAAGCAAATAAAGACATGCTGCGAAAAATATGGCAATAAATATAAAGCAAAACATGAATAATCCCTGCGCATCACATATCTAAAGCAGTAGACTGTCTACTGTACACTAACGTCCTCCATTCCAAACACACAGTTAGAAAGAAAACAAAACCTCTTTCTTCATTTGATTATAATCAAGTCATCAACTGTTAATCGTATCAAATCGTCTCGGATATAAAACATGCAGAGTAAACAGTTCGCATGCCTTCGGGGCCAAAACGGAAAAAAGATAAATGAATTTTTTAAGAAGGGACGTTTAGCGTTTCAGGTTTTGATGGATGTTCTTCGATTATCAGAGAAATTTGCATACCCTCAGGGATTAAAAAAATGAGTAAAAAAGATGACATACATTTCTAAAAGACATTTAATATCTTAGGTTTGATAGATTTCTCTTTATGATCATTCACACTGCCATAAAACATTTGTTTTCCTTTTTTGTGTATATAAGTAAAATAAATTAATGTACAAATTGCACATTGAGATGCAATTTCTCACACTGTTTATCCATGTTCAGATGTAGCTTGTCATTACATATGTGTATTTCTATAGTTTTCTGTAGTGAGAAATAAGAGTATCATTTCAAAAATGTCCCTGCGACAGTGCTGCCATGGAACGGCATGAAAAGCACCTCATCTGATCTTAAAAGCAAAGTATAAGACACGTAATTTCACCAGAAAAGGCTGTGGTCTGACGGGTCAGTTTTGTTAATAACAGGTTCATTGGGAATTGAGATTTTTTTTACTCGTTTGTAAATTTGGTGTTTTTTAGGAGCGATTCTGTGCCATTTGCTCTCCAACAATACTTCTGTTTCCTGTTGACAAAATTACCTTCATTTGACAAATCAGAGATCAGATCAGTAATCTAATCTGAGCACAAAAGAGTAAAATTACAAGCAATTTATGCTGGAAATGGCCAAAACAATATTGTCAAAAGTTTGCGGACACCTGGTCTTAAGTATGACGTGTTTTTTAAGCATCACATTCCACATTTAGTCCCAGTTTTCTCTGTGTGTTCATCAGCCACAAAGGTGTTAGTGAAGTCAGGTGCTGATGAGGGTGAGAAGGTGAGGAGGCCTGGGGTGCAGTCAGTGTTCACATTCATCCCAAATGTGTTCAGTAGGGTTTTGTGCACAAGTGCATTGCCATGCTGGAACAGTTTGGGTTTTCCAAGTTCAAGTGAACACAAAATTTTATATATATATATATATATATATATATATATATATATATATATATATATATATATATATATATATATACAGTATATACACACAAACATACTCACAGCGGGTAAAATAAGTATTGAACACGTCACAATTTTTCTCAGTAAATATATTTCTAAAGGTTTTATTAACATGAAATCTTTACCAGATGTTAGTAACAACCAATGCAATCCACAGATTTTCCCACTGTATATATATATATATATTGCAACTATATAAATATAAACTAAATGCCAACATCGAGGATGCATACAAAGCCACGCCCCTTCCCCCTCTCGACAAATCAGATCACATACTGATCTCTCTACATCCCAGGTACACACCCCTGGTGAGAAGAGAGCCTCCATCAACCAGAATAGTAAGGAGGTGGACACCAGAGGCGGAGGAGGAGCTTAGAGACTGTTTTGACAGCACAGACTGGAGCGTGCTATTGGACCACCACGGTGAGGACATCGAGCAGGCGTCACAGTGTCTGACAGACTATATCCATTTCTGTTTAGATATTGTGATGCCCACAAGGGCTGTGTGTTGTTATGTAAATAACAAACCTTGGATCACCAGAGAGACGAAGGAGGTCCTGAACAGGAAAAAAAGAGCCTACAAAGAAAAGAATCTGGAAAAGAAAAAGCTGTTCAAGCTGAGTTGAGGTGCTGTCTGAGAAGCTCTAGAGAAAACTACAAAGCTAAGATAGAGGGGAAATTGAAAACAAACAATATAAAAGAAGTGTGGGATGGAATGAAAACAATTACTGGGTGTAAAAAAGGGGCTGCATCGGGAGGAGACAGTGTGAGCGAGCCAATAATCTGAATGATCATTTCAATAGGTTTAATTCATCCGCAAAGCCCCACCCACCTCATCTCATTCCCTCTATTTCCTCCTTATTCTACAAATGAACCTGCACTGGTGGAATCAGCTCTCCCTCATTACACCTCTCTTACTGAACATCAGGTAAGGAGAGAGCTGAAGAAACTGAAGACCAGGAAAGCAGCAGGCCCAGATGGGTTGTGCCCCAGGCTCCTGAAGACATGTGCAGATGAGCTAGGAGGTCCTCTCCAGCACCTCTTTAACCTGAGCCTGCGCCTTGGAATAATACCAACACTCTGGAAGACCTCATGCATCATTCCTTTGCCCAAGGCCAAGCAGCCTAGGGACAATAAAGATTACAGACCAATTGCACTGACCTCTCACATAATGAAAACTTTGGAGAGGTTAGTGCTGCAGTTGCTGAAGCCCCAGGTGCAACATGCCCAGGATCCACTGCAGTTTGCGTATAGGGAGAGGGTGGGAGTGGAGGATGCTGTCCTGCATCTCCTCCACCGCACTTTGTCTTACCTTGATGAAGGGGGATGTGCAGTGAGAATGTTGTTTTTTGATTTCTCCAGCGCATTTGACACAATCCAACCCCCAATTCTGCAGGAAAAACTCAGGAGTATGGCAGTCGAGCCATACTTAATATCCTGGATCATGGACTATCTGAAGGACAGACCCCAGTTTGTCAGAATGGGGGCCAGCCTTTCCAGAACACTTTGCAGCAGTGTGGGAGTACCTCAAGGTACAGTTCTTTCTCCAATGTTGTTTGCTCTGTACGACCGACTTCCAACACAACACAGAGGCTTGCCACATACAGAAATTCTCAGATGATACCGTCATTGTGGCCTGCATTAAGGAAGACAAGGAGGTGGAGTACAGGCAGCTGGTGCAGGATTTTGTTCTTTGGTCCAAGCAGAACCAGCTACTGCTAAATATTAGAAAAACGAAAGAACTAATTCTGGACTTCAGAAGACAACCCCCCCTCTCCCAGCCAATATGCATTAATGGTGACCTGGTGGAGACGGTCACGTCTTATAAATATTTGGGAGTGGTGTTGGACAAGAAACTGGACTGGAACGAGAACACCACCCTGCTCAGTAAAAAATGTCAAACCAGGATGTACTTCCTGCGAAGGCTGGCATCTTTTAATATTTCCACCAAGCTTCTTAGTATGTTTTATCAATCAGTCATTGAAAGTGCTCTGCTGTACGCTGTGGTGTGCTGGTGCGGCACAAGCAAGAAAAACCTGACCCGACTAAATAAGATCATCAGGAGGGCTAGCTCTGTTGTGGGACTGAAGCTGGCCTCAGTGGAGGAGGTGGCCGAACAACGGACATTGTTGAGACTTCAGGCAATCATGGACAATGTGACACACCCTATGCATGAGGCCTTCAGTAAGAGGAAGAGCAGCTTCAGCAGCAGACTTTTATCCCAACGCTGCACCACAGACAGACTTAGGAAGTCTTTTGTCCCACGAGCCATCAGACTGCACAACACTCTGTGTTGAGAGCTTTTACTTTATCTTTTTGATTAGGCTGGAATTCTGGGAAACTTGGCTTGATTTTGATTTTGGGTGATTGTTTATGTTTATATTTGCTTGTACCTTTTTATCATTTTATTTTTTATCTATTTATTGTGTTTTATTTTATTTTTTTAGGAATGATTGTGTTTTTATGTGTGGGCAGCTGGCCACTTAAAAATTTCCTTCGGGATCATTAAAGTTTATCTTATCTTATCTTATCTTATCTTATCTTAAAAGGTTTAAAGTAAACTAATTGCATACATTTACTGTTGTTGATGAATTTTTCCCCTCTGTCACCACATGCACACATTACAAAAGTCACCAGGAGCTGGAGGACACGGGAGACTCCCTCTGATAATGTGTTAGAGGGAGCGTGTTTAATATAAACCTCTCGGCTTCTGCTATTGAAAATTAAATCTGACTTTGTGCTCAAACATGCAGCAGTGGTGTAACTGTATTTTAGTTCACTGATCAGTGAAGGAACGTCTTTATGGAGCTCCATGACTGAGGTAAATGTTTGCACTCAGTCAACAGCATGAGGCTCGGTGTCTGTCTGCTCCTCACAAAAACCTCAACACATCATTTTAAGCAGTTTTCTTTCTACTTTGCTTCACGCATCTCATCAGAGCAGTTTATAAACACAATTCCGATGCACTCCGAGTCTGTCTGATCTGCAGCTCGGCTTCAGGGAACACGGCGTCGCTGAGACACGGCGCTCGGTTTTTCTTCTAAATGGTTGATGTAGAAATCTGCCACACTGTGTTTCTCTCAGAATCCTTTATTATCTAAAAACACTTTCCCCATATGTATTGTATTGATCTATTGTATTGCCGTCTTATGTGCCAGTCATACAGAAAAATAATTGTATATATTCGCATGTATGCTGTGAAATTTTCTATTTACTGCTCAGAAGCTGCAATGGAAAAGGAAAGAACCTGCTCAAGAACTAGTGACATTTTATTTTACTGAAAACGTGTATTAAATTACGTAACATAACATCTTATTAGGGCTGTCAAATTAATTAATAACTTTATAATAACATGCATTTAATGCAGCGCCTTTCTGTTTGAGTAATTTTTGTATAAGTTGGAACAAGTAAATGTAGTAAGGTTTCTGGTTATGTGGATGGATTCTAAATTAAATTTTAGAATACATATTCAGAAATTGAAAGAAAAATGCAAATAAATGTGTTAAGGTGCTTGTCAGGAGCAGAATGGGGGGCAACATGTCAGTCATTGAAAAGAATTCATTCAATGTCTAATATACAGTTCTGCGAACAAAACAAAACTTTAAAAGATTGAGGTAATACAAAATCAGAAGAAGTTCAACATTACATTACACAAGAGTACTATGTTGTACTACAGGTATTTACTGATGGTTCTAAGGATCCAGAGTCTGAAAGAACTGCAGCAGCAGTATATATTCCTGCTTTTAAGACAAAGATTGCAAAAAGACTATCAGATCGAGTGTCAGTTGCTCTCACTAGTCTAAAAAGTGGAAAATCTTAGGCAAGGCAAGACTTAATATTTAAAATCTTACTAAGTCTGTTTAGAATTAGGCAACTAAGGGGAGAGGTAACTTTCCTTTGGGTACCTGCTCATGTTGGTGTGGATGGAAATGAAGTAGTAGATTTGCTAGCAAAGAAAGCATTAAATCATAAACAAATAGATATTAAGGTAGCGTTAAATAAAGCTGAAGTAAGTAAAAATTAAGAATTATGGAATAGTGGGTCTAAAGGAAGACATCTCTTTCCGGTACAGGAGTATGTTGGAAATGAGAGGAAGAGATTTGAAAATAGAAGGATGTCATTATCTTAAGATTAAGAATTGGACATACAGCATTAAACTGTAGTCTGTTTTAAATCGGTAAACATGAATCCGGAGAATGTGACAAGTGTGGAGAATTAAAACAGTTAGGCATATTCTTAATGAGTATGAAAGGGACAGATTCCAATTCATTCAAGATTTAGGATGGATAGAAACAATATTTCTTTAAAAGTACTGTTAGGAAATGAGTGTAAGCAATCAAGAATTTAATAATTATTATTGAAATACCTCAAAACACAGGAACAATAGATAGAATTTAGGTTTTAATTTCTTTTTTTTAAATGTATTTCTTTCTTCCAAATCTATGCTCACTTCACACTCCAGATCAGTAGGTGGCGGTAATGCACCTTTCCGTTTGCCAAACCGCCATAAAACACGATAGAAAAAGAAATGTTGAGTCGCAGCTCTGATGACGTCAAAATGTTTACGGAAGCGGTTTTGGGATTCATCGGGAAACTAGCGGATGATTCGGTACAGAAAACCATCATCAGAACGTTTCCACAACCAGAAGCCGTGGGTGGATAAAACCATCAGCGATGCTCTGAGATCCCGTTCCGCTGCCTACAACACGGGGCTCGACACCGGGGACATGGACGAGTACAAGGCTGCGTCTTACCGTGTGCGTAGAGCGGTAAAGGAAGCATTTTGCCAGAGATCCACTAGAGGGCACTCACCGAATCAGTGGCCTCATGAATCCCACACACAGATTCGGCTGATTCACTACACGCCAGCGCCACGGTTCAGGTGGTTCAGGTTGATCAGTCGGGTTGCCAACTTCAGCAAAGGAAAATAAAGGACAAACTTTGTTCTTTCTAAGAAATTGGAGGGCATTATATAAGATACTCTTGTATTGTACCACCTAGTTTGTCATTTCAGTGTTTGTACGTTAGTATGTGTATAAAAAAATGTTTTTATTAAATGCTAAAATTAATCTCTGAAATCGTTATTCTTTTTTATTTTATTTGTAATATTTACATTTAAAATTGTAATAGGCAAAATGAAATCAGAAATCATGCAGTTTAAGTTCACTACATGTTGAATGCACATTATTTCAATGTATTAATTTGTATGGAAATAAAAAAAAAAAAATCTTGTATATTGTATGATCTAATAAAGTCCTGAATAATTGGACCAGCTACTTGTTGCTACAGTTACTTGCTAACAAACAACTTGCTAAGAACAACTGAATGTCGTAATGTACCGTTTGTATTCAGTCCTTGGGTTAGTTGAGAAACTCGGCATTGCTTTGCCTTAAGTCGCATGAGTGAAAGACAAATATTTCTCAGCTGTTTCTATGGTAACAATAAATTGAAAACACATTTAACAATATTTTTGGTACAACGTTAAATAAAGCAGATTAGAGAACATTACATCCAATCTTGGAAAAGTAAAACAGCTGCAGTTTGTCATTCTGCCTGCCTTTGCCATAGTTCTTCCACTAGAGGGAGCTCTCTGAATCCTTAGAATACAATGCAAGCTATTTTAATCAGGTTTATCATAAACGATATGTAAGAACTGTGCAGCATATACATCACAAACATTTCTGAGAACATTCTAGAACATGCAGTATGCACGTGTTTCAAGTATAAAAGAACAAGCTGTAGCCTATGTGTTAGGATAGTTTTGTTTAGTAATTTGTAAGTTTCTCATTTTGCATATAATTTTGGGGACTTAAATTCAATGAAATGAACATTCAACGAAAAATCACACACACTACAGAGGAGTTATCACAGGTACACTTTATTCTTTATATACACGCACAGTTCTGCACACAAGACTGTGAGGGTCTGGGCGAATTCTTTGACTGTGCTTTTGTTTTTCGCCACCAGATGCCGCCATTGAGCTCCAATCCTATTGCCTTTCCCCTTGTCCCTAACCATGTCTTAATGTTTTTCACCTGCTCCTTGTTAGTCCTCTGTGGATTTAAGTTACCTCTTCTGTGTTAGTTTTGTTGGTTCATTGTCATTTTGTTTGGATGTATTGCTGGTTACTGTTTGGGGTTACAGACTTGATGTCTGTGTTTTGTATTTTGAGTCCCCTGTTGTTTTCAAGTTCTTTGTTTAACCCCTGTTTTTTGAGCAGAGGAGGAAAGTAACAAAGTACAAATACTTGTTTACTTGACTCAAGTAGATTTTACTGGTATCAGTATTTGACTTAACTATTTATTTTCGGACAACGTTTTACTTTCACGCACTGTGCGTTATTTTAAGAGAGAGATAAGATAAGATAAACCTTTATTTGTCCCACAGTGGGGAAATTTCTGTTACAGCAGCAAGACAGAAATAAAAATAGATGCAAATATATAAAAAAGAATATACAAAAAATAAAACAGAGAAATAAAACTAATAATAATAATAGCAAACAAAGAAATAAAAATAAATGCAAATATATGAAAAAGAGAATATACATGTACTACAATAACAGTATATACACAGTAAAATGTATAAATACAAATAGGGGGAGAAAAAAGTACGCGTTTCAAGTTATATTTCAAGGTGGTATTGCACGTAATTGTGGGTAATATTGCACATAATATTGTACATGATTCATGTAATATTGCACACAGATAATGTTATTGCATAGCTGAAAAGTAATAGCAGTGTTGTATTTTGGTGACTGGTTTTTACCTGGAACAGCTTTGGTTGTAAAGTCTAATAGCAAAGTCTAAAAGCAGTTTTCTTTCTCTACTTTGCTTTTCACATCTCATCAGAGCAGTCTATAAGCACAAGCTCCGATGCACTCCGAGTCTGTCTGATCTGCAGCTCGGCTTCAGGGAACACGGCGTCGCTGAGACACGGCGCCGGTTTTTCTTCTAAATGGTTGATGTAGAAATCTGCCACACTGTGTTTCTCTCAGAATCCTTTATTATCTAAAAACACTTTCCCCATATGTATTGTATTGATCTATTGTATTGCCGTCTTATGTGCCAGTCATACAGAAAATAATTGTATATATTCGCATGTATGCTGTGAAATTTTCTATTTACTGCTCAGAAGCTGCAATGGAAAAGGAAAGAACCTGCTCAAGAACTAGTGACATTTTATTTTACTGAAAACGTGTATTAAATTACGTAACATAACATCTTATTAGGGCTGTCAAATTAATTAATAACTTTATAATAACATGCATTTAATGCAGCGCCTTTCTGTTTGAGTAATTTTGTATAAGTTGGAACAAGTAAATGTAGTAAGGTTTCTGGTTATGTGGATGGATTCTAAATTAAATTTTAGAATACATATTCAGAAATTGAAAGAAAAATGCAAATAAATGTGTTAAGGTGCTTGTCAGGAGCAGAATGGGGGGCAACATGTCAGTCATTGAAAAGAATTCATTCAATGTCTAATATACAGTTCTGCGAACAAAACAAAACTTTAAAAGATTGAGGTAATACAAAATCAGAAGAAGTTCAACATTACATTACACAAGAGTACTATGTTGTACTACAGGTATTTACTGATGGTTCTAAGGATCCAGAGTCTGAAAGAACTGCAGCAGCAGTATATATTCCTGCTTTTAAGACAAAGATTGCAAAAAGACTATCAGATCGAGTGTCAGTTGCTCTCACTAGTCTAAAAAGTGGAAAATCTTAGGCAAGGCAAGACTTAATATTTAAAATCTTACTAAGTCTGTTTAGAATTAGGCAACTAAGGGGAGAGGTAACTTTCCTTTGGGTACCTGCTCATGTTGGTGTGGATGGAAATGAAGTAGTAGATTTGCTAGCAAAGAAAGCATTAAATCATAAACAAATAGATATTAAGGTAGCGTTAAATAAAGCTGAAGTAAGTAAAAAATTAAGAATTATGGAATAGTGGGTCTAAAGGAAGACATCTCTTTCCGGTACAGGAGTATGTTGGAAATGAGAGGAAGAGATTTGAAAATAGAAGGATGTCATTATCTTAAGATTAAGAATTGGACATACAGCATTAAACTGTAGTCTGTTTTAAATCGGTAAACATGAATCCGGAGAATGTGACAAGTGTGGAGAATTAAAAACAGTTAGGCATATTCTTAATGAGTATGAAAGGGACAGATTCCAATTCATTCAAGATTTAGGATGGATAGAAACAATATTTCTTTAAAAGTACTGTTAGGAAATGAGTGTAAGCAATCAAGAATTTAATAATTATTATTGAAATACCTCAAAAACACAGGAACAATAGATAGAATTTAGGTTTTAATTTCTTTTTTTTAAATGTATTTCTTTCTTCCAAATCTATGCTCACTTCACACTCCAGATCAGTAGGTGGCGGTAATGCACCTTTCCGTTTGCCAAACCGCCATAAAACACGATAGAAAAGAAATGTTGAGTCGCAGCTCTGATGACGTCAAAATGTTTACGGAAGCGGTTTTGGGATTCATCGGGAAACTAGCGGATGATTCGGTACAGAAAACCATCATCAGAACGTTTCCACAACCAGAAGCCGTGGGTGGATAAAACCATCAGCGATGCTCTGAGATCCCGTTCCGCTGCCTACAACACGGGGCTCGACACCGGGGACATGGACGAGTACAAGGCTGCGTCTTACCGTGTGCGTAGAGCGGTAAAGGAAGCATTTTGCCAGAGATCCACTAGAGGGCACTCACCGAATCAGTGGCCTCATGAATCCCACACACAGATTCGGCTGATTCACTACACGCCAGCGCCACGGTTCAGGTGGTTCAGGTTGATCAGTCGGGTTGCCAACTTCAGCAAAGGAAAATAAAGGACAAACTTTGTTCTTTCTAAGAAATTGGAGGGCATTATATAAGATACTCTTGTATTGTACCACCTAGTTTGTCATTTCAGTGTTTGTACGTTAGTATGTGTATAAAAAAAATGTTTTTATTAAATGCTAAAATTAATCTCTGAAATCGTTATTCTTTTTTATTTTATTTGTAATATTTACATTTAAAATTGTAATAGGCAAAATGAAATCAGAAATCATGCAGTTTAAGTTCACTACATGTTGAATGCACATTATTTCAATGTATTAATTTGTATGGAAATAAAAAAAAAAAATCTTGTATATTGTATGATCTAATAAAGTCCTGAATAATTGGACCAGCTACTTGTTGCTACAGTTACTTGCTAACAAACAACTTGCTAAGAACAACTGAATGTCGTAATGTACCGTTTGTATTCAGTCCTTGGGTTAGTTGAGAAACTCGGCATTGCTTTGCCTTAAGTCGCATGAGTGAAAGACAAATATTTCTCAGCTGTTTCTATGGTAACAATAAATTGAAAACACATTTAACAATATTTTTGGTACAACGTTAAATAAAGCAGATTAGAGAACATTACATCCAATCTTGGAAAAGTAAAACAGCTGCAGTTTGTCATTCTGCCTGCCTTTGCCATAGTTCTTCCACTAGAGGGAGCTCTCTGAATCCTTAGAATACAATGCAAGCTATTTTAATCAGGTTTATCATAAACGATATGTAAGAACTGTGCAGCATATACATCACAAACATTTCTGAGAACATTCTAGAACATGCAGTATGCACGTGTTTCAAGTATAAAAGAACAAGCTGTAGCCTATGTGTTAGGATAGTTTTGTTTAGTAATTTGTAAGTTTCTCATTTTGCATATAATTTTGGGGACTTAAATTCAATGAAATGAACATTCAACGAAAAATCACACACACTACAGAGGAGTTATCACAGGTACACTTTATTCTTTATATACACGCACAGTTCTGCACACAAGACTGTGAGGGTCTGGGCGAATTCTTTGACTGTGCTTTTGTTTTTCGCCACCAGATGCCGCCATTGAGCTCCAATCCTATTGCCTTTCCCTTGTCCCTAACCATGTCTTAATGTTTTCACCTGCTCCTTGTTAGTCCTCTGTGGATTTAAGTTACCTCTTCTGTGTTAGTTTTGTTGGTTCATTGTCATTTTGTTTGGATGTATTGCTGGTTACTGTTTGGGGTTACAGACTTGATGTCTGTGTTTTGTATTTTGAGTCCCCTGTTGTTTTTCAAGTTCTTTGTTTAACCCCTGTTTTTTGAGCAGAGGAGGAAAGTAACAAAGTACAAATACTTGTTTACTTGACTCAAGTAGATTTTACTGGTATCAGTATTTGACTTAACTATTTATTTTTCGGACAACGTTTTACTTTCACGCACTGTGCGTTATTTTAAGAGAGAGATAAGATAAGATAAACCTTTATTTGTCCCACAGTGGGGAAATTTCTGTTACAGCAGCAAGACAGAAATAAAAATAGATGCAAATATATAAAAAAGAATATACAAAAAAATAAAAACAGAGAAATAAAAACTAATAATAATAATAGCAAACAAAGAAATAAAAATAAATGCAAATATATGAAAAAGAGAATATACATGTACTACAATAACAGTATATACACAGTAAAATGTATAAATACAAATAGGGGGAGAAAAAAGTACGCGTTTCAAGTTATATTTCAAGGTGGTATTGCACGTAATTGTGGGTAATATTGCACATAATATTGTACATGATTCATGTAATATTGCACACAGATAATGTTATTGCATAGCTGAAAAAGTAATAGCAGTGTTGTATTTTGGTGACTGGTTTTTACCTGGAACAGCTTTGGTTGTAAAGTCTAATAGCAAAGTCTAAAAGCAGTTTTCTTTCTCTACTTTGCTTTTCACATCTCATCAGAGCAGTCTATAAGCACAAGCTCCGATGCACTCCGAGTCTGTCTGATCTGCAGCTCGGCTTCAGGGAACACGGCGTCGCTGAGACACGGCGCTCTGTAATAACAGAAATGAGGAAACTTGAAGCTGCAGTGGATGCTTTTTTTTTTGTGTAGCTCAGACGGTGAGCAGGAGATTGAAATTCATTTCTAGGCATCGTAATGAATTTTGGAAAATGTCAGCCTGATCTGATCAACTATAACGAGTTTTTGAAGATTTCGGTGAATAGAAATTAGTGTTTTTGTATCACACATCATACAAAAGCAATTACAGTAACACCTAAAAATTTTCTTAAGTTTTGCTTGTTGTGTGTAATTTCATGCCTGAAACTTCTAGAAAAGAAATATTTTCTGACGGAATCTCCAGCACTTTTTTTGGAAGAACAATAAAATAAGTATGTGTGTGTGTGTGTGTGTGTGTGTGTGTGTGTGTGTGTGAAGGAGGAGAACTTTGATAAAATTAAGGTTAGCAAGCAAATAAAGACATGCTGCGAAAAATATGGCAATAAATATAAAGCAAAACATGAATAATCCCTGCGCATCACATATCTAAAGCAGTAGACTGTCTACTGTACACTAACGTCCTCCATTCCAAACACACAGTTAGAAAGAAAACAAAACCTCTTTCTTCATTTGATTATAATCAAGTCATCAACTGTTAATCGTATCAAATCGTCTCGGATATAAAACATGCAGAGTAAACAGTTCGCATGCCTTCGGGGCCAAAACGGAAAAAAGATAAATGAATTTTTTAAGAAGGGACGTTTAGCGTTTCAGGTTTTGATGGATGTTCTTCGATTATCAGAGAAATTTGCATACCCTCAGGGATTAAAAAAATGAGTAAAAAAGATGACATACATTTCTAAAAGACATTTAATATCTTAGGTTTGATAGATTTCTCTTTATGATCATTCACACTGCCATAAAACATTTGTTTTCCTTTTTTGTGTATATAAGTAAAATAAATTAATGTACAAATTGCACATTGAGATGCAATTTCTCACACTGTTTATCCATGTTCAGATGTAGCTTGTCATTACATATGTGTATTTCTATAGTTTTCTGTAGTGAGAAATAAGAGTATCATTTCAAAAATGTCCCTGCGACAGTGCTGCCATGGAACGGCATGAAAAGCACCTCATCTGATCTTAAAAGCAAAGTATAAGACACGTAATTTCACCAGAAAAGGCTGTGGTCTGACGGGTCAGTTTTGTTAATAACAGGTTCATTGGGAATTGAGATTTTTTTTACTCGTTTGTAAATTTGGTGTTTTAGAGCGATTCTGTGCCATTTGCTCTCCAACAATACTTCTGTTTCCTGTTGACAAAATTACCTTCATTTGACAAATCAGAGATCAGATCAGTAATCTAATCTGAGCACAAAAGAGTAAAATTACAAGCAATTTATGCTGGAAATGGCCAAAACAATATTGTCAAAAGTTTGCGGACACCTGGTCTTAAGTATGACGTGTTTTTTAAGCATCACATTCCACATTTAGTCCCAGTTTTCTCTGTGTGTTCATCAGCCACAAAGGTGTTAGTGAAGTCAGGTGCTGATGAGGGTGAGAAGGTGAGGAGGCCTGGGGTGCAGTCAGTGTTCACATTCATCCCAAATGTGTTCAGTAGGGTTTTGTGCACAAGTGCATTGCCATGCTGGAACAGTTTGGGTTTTCAAGTTCAAGTGAACACAAAATTGTATATATATATATATATATATATATATATATATATATATATATATATATATATATATATATATATATATATATATTTATATATATATATACAGTATATACACACAAACATACTCACAGCGGTAAAATAAGTATTGAACACGTCACAATTTTTCTCAGTAAATATATTTCTAAAGGTTTTATTAACATGAAATCTTTACCAGATGTTAGTAACAACCAATGCAATCCACAGATTTTCCCACTGTATATATATATATATATATTGCAACTATATAAATATAAACTAAAAGGTTTAAAGTAAACTAATTGCATACATTTACTGTTGTTGATGAATTTTTCCCCTCTGTCACCACATGCACACATTACAAAAGTCACCAGGAGCTGGAGGACACGGGAGACTCCCTCTGATAATGTGTTAGAGGGAGCGTGTTTAATATAAACCTCTCGGCTTCTGCTATTGAAAATTAAATCTGACTTTGTGCTCAAACATGCAGCAGTGGTGTAACTGTATTTTAGTTCACTGATCAGTGAAGGAACGTCTTTATGGAGCTCCATGACTGAGGTAAATGTTTGCACTCAGTCAACAGCATGAGGCTCGGTGTCTGTCTGCTCCTCACAAAAACCTCAACACATCATTTTAAGCAGTTTTCTTTCTCTACTTTGCTTCACGCATCTCATCAGAGCAGTTTATAAACACAATTCCGATGCACTCCGAGTCTGTCTGATCTGCAGCTCGGCTTCAGGAACACGGCGTCGCTGAGACACGGCGCTCGGTTTTTCTTCTAAATGGTTGATGTAGAAATCTGCCACACTGTGTTTCTCTCAGAATCCTTTATTATCTAAAAACACTTTCCCCATATGTATTGTATTGATCTATTGTATTGCCGTCTTATGTGCCAGTCATACAGAAAAATAATTGTATATATTCGCATGTATGCTGTGAAATTTTCTATTTACTGCTCAGAAGCTGCAATGGAAAAGGAAAGAACCTGCTCAAGAACTAGTGACATTTTATTTTACTGAAAACGTGTATTAAATTACGTAACATAACATCTTATTAGGGCTGTCAAATTAATTAATAACTTTATAATAACATGCATTTAATGCAGCGCCTTTCTGTTTGAGTAATTTTTGTATAAGTTGGAACAAGTAAATGTAGTAAGGTTTCTGGTTATGTGGATGGATTCTAAATTAAATTTTAGAATACATATTCAGAAATTGAAAGAAAAATGCAAAAAAGGAATAAATGTGTTAAGGTGCTTGTCAGGAGCAGAATGGGGGGCAACATGTCAGTCATTGAAAATAATTCATTCAATGTCTAATATACAGTTCTGCGAACAAAACAAAACTTTAAAAGATTGAGGTAATACAAAATCAGAAGAAGTTCAACATTACATTACACAAGAGTACTATGTTGTACTACAGGTATTTACTGATGGTTCTAAGGATCCAGAGTCTGAAAGAACTGCAGCAGCAGTATATATTCCTGCTTTTAAGACAAAGATTGCAAAAAGACTATCAGATCGAGTGTCAGTTATTGCTACCGAACTTTTAGCGATCGTGCTAGCCCTACAGTGGATTGAAGAAGTCCAACCAGAAAGAATTGTGATTTGCAGTGATTCAATGGCTGCTCTCACTAGTCTAAAAAGTGGAAAATCTTAGGCAAGGCAAGACTTAATATTTAAAATCTTACTAAGTCTGTTTAGAATTAGGCAACTAAGGGGAGAGGTAACTTTCCCTTGGGTACCTGCTCATGTTGGTGTGGATGGAAATGAAGTAGTAGATTTGCTAGCAAAGAAAGCATTAAATCATAAACAAATAGATATTAAGGTAGCGTTAAATAAAGCTGAAGTAAGTAAAAAATGAAGAATTATGGAATAGTGGGTCTAAAGGAAGACATCTCTTTCAGGTACAGGAGTATGTTGGAAATGAGAGGAAGAGATTTGAAAATAGAAGGATGTCATTATCTTAAGATTAAGAATTGGACATACAGCATTAAACTGTAGTCTGTTTCAAATAGGTAAACATGAATCCGGAGAATGTGACAAGTGTGGAGAATTAAAAACAGTTAGGCATATTCTTAATGAGTATAAAAGGGACAGATTCCAATTAATTCAAGATTTAGGATGGATAGAAACAATATTTCTTTAAAAGTACTGTTAGGAAATGAGTGTAAGCAATCAAGAATTTAATAATTATTATTGAAATACCTCAAAAACACAGGAACAATAGATAGAATTTAGGTTTTAATTTCCTTTTTTTTAATGTATTTCTTTCTTCCAAATCGATGTTCACTTCACACTCCAGATCAGTAGGTGGCGGTAATGCACCTTTCCGTTTGCCAAACCGCCATAAAACACGATAGAAAAAGAAATGTTGAGTCGCAGCTCTGATGACGTCAACATGTTTACGGAAGCGGTTTTGGGATCCATCGGGAAACTAGCGGATGATTCGGTACAGAAAACCATCATCAGAACGTTTCCACAACCAGAAGCCGTGGGTGGATAAAACCATCAGCGATGCTCTGAGATCCCGTTCCGCTGCCTACAACACGGGGCTCGACACCGGGGACATGGACGAGTACAAGGCTGCGTCTTACCGTGTGCGTAGAGCGGTAAAGGAAGCATTTTGCCAGAGATCCACTAGAGGGCACTCACCGAATCAGTGGCCTCATGAATCCCACACACAGATTCGGCTGATTCACTACACGCCAGCGCCACGGTTCAGGTGGTTCAGGTTGATCAGTCGGGTTGCCAACTTCAGCAAAGGAAAATAAAGGACAAACTTTGTTCTTTCTAAGAAATTGGAGGGCATTATATAAGATACTCTTGTATTGTACCACCTAGTTTGTCATTTCAGTGTTTGTACGTTAGTATGTGTATAAAAAAAAAAAAATGAAATCAGAAATCATGCAGTTTAAGTTCACTACATGTTGAATGCACATTATTTCAATGTATTAATTTGTATGGAAAAAAAAAAAAAAAAATCTTGTATATTGTATGATCTAATAAAGTCCTGAATAATTGGACCAGCTACTTGTTGCTACAGTTACTTGCTAACAAACAACTTGCTAAGAACAACTGAATGTCGTAATGTACCGTTTGTATTCAGTCCTTGGGTTAGTTGAGAAACTCGGCATTGCTTTGCCTTAAGTCGCATGAGTGAAAGACAAATATTTCTCAGCTGTTTCTATGGTAACAATAAATTGAAAACACATTTAACAATATTTTTGGTACAACGTTAAATAAAGCAGATTAGAGAACATTACATCCAATCTTGGAAAAGTAAAACAGCTGCAGTTTGTCATTCTGCCTGCCTTTGCCATAGTTCTTCCACTAGAGGGAGCTCTCTGAATCCTTAGAATACAATGCAAGCTATTTTAATCAGGTTTATCATAAACGATATGTAAGAACTGTGCAGCATATACATCACAAACATTTCTGAGAACATTCTAGAACATGCAGTATGCACGTGTTTCAAGTATAAAAGAACAAGCTGTAGCCTATGTGTTAGGATAGTTTTTGTTTAGTAATTTGTAAGTTTCTCATTTTGCATATAATTTTGGGGACTTAAATTCAATGAAATGAACATTCAACGAAAAATCACACACACTACAGAGGAGTTATCACAGGTACACTTTATTCTTTATATACACGCACAGTTCTGCACACAAGACTGTGAGGGTCTGGGCGAATTCTTTGACTGTGCTTTTGTTTTTCGCCACCAGATGCCGCCATTGAGCTCCAATCCTATTGCCTTTCCCCTTGTCCCTAACCATGTCTTAATGTTTTTCACCTGCTCCTTGTTAGTCCTCTGTGGATTTAAGTTACCTCTTCTGTGTTAGTTTTTGTTGGTTCATTGTCATTTTGTTTGGATGTATTGCTGGTTACTGTTTGGGGGTTACAGACTTGATGTCTGTGTTTTGTATTTTGAGTCCCCTGTTGTTTTTCAAGTTCTTTGTTTAACCCCTGTTTTTTGAGCAGAGGAGGAAAGTAACAAAGTACAAATACTTGTTTACTTGACTCAAGTAGATTTTACTGGTATCAGTATTTGACTTAACTATTTATTTTTCGGACAACGTTTTACTTTCACGCACTGTGCGTTATTTTAAGAGAGAGATAAGATAAGATAAACCTTTATTTGTCCCACAGTGGGGAAATTTCTGTTACAGCAGCAAGACAGAAATAAAAATAGATGCAAATATATAAAAAAGAATATACAAAAAAATAAAAACAGAGAAATAAAAACTAATAATAATAATAGCAAACAAAGAAATAAAAATAAATGCAAATATATGAAAAAGAGAATATACATGTACTACAATAACAGTATATACACAGTAAAATGTATAAATACAAATAGGGGGAGAAAAAAGTACGCGTTTCAAGTAATATTTCAAGGTGGTATTGCACGTAATTGTGGGTAATATTGCACATAATATTGTACATGATTCATGTAATATTGCACACAGATAATGTTATTGCATAGCTTAAAAAGTAATAGCAGTGTTGTATGTTGGTGACTGGTTTTTACTGGGAACAGCTTTGGTTGTAAAGTCTAATAGCAGCAGGGAGAAAAGACCTTCTGTAACGCTCCTTCAGACACTTAGGATGTATCAGTCTGTCACTAAAAGAGCTGCTCAGCGATGTAACGGTTACATACAGGGGGTGAGAGGGGTTCTGCAGCAATGATGATAGTTTTCCTACCATCCTCCTTTCTCCCACCTCCTGTACAGTGTCTAGGGGAATCCCCAGGACTGAGCTGGCCTTCCTGATCAGCTTCTCTAGTCTCTTCCTGTCTGCAGTAGATATGCTGCTGCCCCAGCAGACCACTCCATAGAATATGGCTGAGGCCACCACAGAGTCAAAAAAGGTCTTCAGTAGCTTTCCCTGCACTCCAAATGACCTTAGTCTCCTCAGCAGAAAGAGTCTGCTCTGCCCTTTCTTGTAAACGGATTTTCATCCGTTTACAAAGCTCACTGTTACACTCCTCTATTAAAGACTTTAATTTCTCCATATTCACTCAGTGATGCCCAACAGTCTCTGTTTTATATCCTGAAAAAGCATTTGGGTCCCATTTGAACTTAAACAGACTTACAGCAGGGTCACCAGATATGGTATGGAGAACATGAAAGTCATTTAAAAGAGAGGGTATGATGGATTTCAGTATTTTATTTGTCACTTTATTACCTATTAACAATATTTCAAATATTTTCCAAATTCCTTTATTTGTAATAACAATAATATCCTTATTGTTGATTATTATATCGTATATATTAGGGCTTTCATAATGAACGCGTTTATTAACGCAAATTCATTTCAATGACTAATTTTATTATAGAGCGATTAATGCAACACACATTTCTGTTTAAACATTTTTAATAAAAATATGATTACAAAGTATAATTAAAAATGCAACACATTTATTCATACTTTCTTTAATTATATATATATATATATATATATATATATATATATATATATATATATATATATATATATATATATATACACACACAATATACACATGTATGTGACCTCTGGCTCTTTCTGACTCTTTTCACACCGTTGATTATAAAATGTATTTGGTGCCTGCACAGCAGTAGGAGACAAAATAGTGGGGTCAATCATGCTATAGCTCCACCCACAGAAAATAAAACATGAGTCGGAAATGTGTGAACCTCTCCGAAACAATAAAATTGTTTCATATTTCCTACAATTCAGTCCGCACTTTCCTTAAACTTATTTCTTAGTGATTGTATTGAATAAATTATTGATCTAGTGGTTAGGATGCGGCGCTCTCACCGATGTGGCCCGGGTTCGTTTCCCAGTCAGGGAACCGACCCCAGCCACTCTTAGTGCCGGTCCCAAGCCCGGATAAATGGGGAGGGTTGCATTGAACAATTTGACTTGACCGTTTAACTTGACCTTAAGTCCTCTATGTTGGTAACGCAAATTTCATCTAAACCAAGTCAGCTCTGTAGGCCACATTTTTACTACCAAAGGCTTAAACGCAGACTCTGCACAAAATAAGGGCGATCTCTGAAATGCCACCTCCGAACGATGTAGCAGCATTGCAGCTATTCATTAGAATAGCAAACTACCTGGGGAAGTTCAGTGATTTTTCAGTGCCAAAACTTTAGTGACTTTGCAGCACCCTTAAAGAAGCTAATGCACAAAGAAACTGCATGGTGCTGGTATCAGCAACACCAACAAGCATTTGATACTCTAAAATCATGTTGGACCACCACCTGTCTTGTGATACTATCTTCCACTTCTTTTGGCTTCTCCCATTAGGGGGCGCCACAGCGGATCATCTGTCTCCATTCCCCCCGTCCCCTTTCCTCTACCTGCATGTCTCACCTCACCACATGTCTTGTCATACTATGATGTTAAAAAAAGCCTAATGTGCCATGCTTCATGTTATGGACTCGTGCTGCCTGTATGCAGGATGGCAAACCAGTTGCATTGCGCACTTTCACAGACACAGAGACACGAGAAGGAGTTACTGGCTGTTGCATGCACCAAATACAGAGATCATGCGTACGGAAAACTTTCATGTCATGTTTGTCAGTTATATTTCCACCGCTCGCATGCTGCTATGGATGAGGTGCTGCAAGCAACAACATGCCAGTTGACTGTGCGAAGACCGAAGCTGCCCTTCAATCTGTTTCTGCTTAATTCTGAGGGGTCTGCACAGAACTGACAGCACTCTGATCACACTCTGCTGCTCTTCAAACACACACAACACAGTCCCGCATCACAATCAATGTATGGTATTAATTAATTATCAGTAATTCATAATGTAGGGCAGTCGTATCCAAATAAAAACTTTTTTTCAAGGAATTTTTTTTCTTTTTCTAAGTTAAAAAAGGTGAAGTACCTGCTGCTCTGACCTATGAACTCTGTGCAGGAACCAGTGGGGAGTTGGAAAAGAGCAAATCTGTGGAAATATACACTGTAAGGAGAAATCTAACGCTTTTATGACTCTTCATTTACAAGTGTTATGTTTATACACGACTTACCGAGTTGTCTTTGGAAGTATCTCCGTCGTGGATTATACGTGGTCTGGGGGGATTCTGGTCGTCTAGGCTTATATTTAACACCGGCAGTGTTTGGGACCTGAATTACATTGGGTTTACAGAACATTTTGCATCATCAGTACAAGCACAGATGTGGGAGTAAATACTAAACTCTTCATGAGTAAATAATTGCACTGACCTTCTCCAGCTGAGTTTGCCTTTTCTGCTCATCTCTGTGCCTCTGTGCCTCCCTAGCGTTCTGCTTTATTTCCTCCTTTTCCCCTCTGTGCTGATCTTGAAGAAGCATCTTCTGGTTTTGGGTGTTTTGCTGCAAAAAAAGTATAATAATCAAAATAGTACTTTAAACCACAGCAGCACCTTTATACATATAATATACAGTAGCAAGAAATACTATGAACTTTTTGGAATTTCATGGGTTTCTGCATAAATTCTCCATGGTCTATATAATGTTGACATTCTCCCCTACCCAATGTTTCCCTGGTAAAACACTTTTAAGACTCTTTCTTCACAAGTGTTGTGTTTGTACATGACTTACAATGGCGTCTATGAAGAACCGTTGACCTTCGCCTGAAGAGGGTCTAAAAGAACTTTGCTGTAGTTTCTTTTGTAATGCAGGGACGGGCGGTGATTTAGACCTTAATTTCTTTGAGTTAAAAAAAAACAAAAAACAAAGGTGCATTTTAAAATGCAGTACTACAATTTGTAATGAACTACATATATTATATAGAAGGTAAGATGATAAGATAATATCGTAGATAATAAGATTGGCTCATAATTCAACATCACATGTAATAGACGCAGTTCAGATTTGGTAAATATGTGTAGGGAAGTGCTCCATACCTGTCGTTTCAGACTTTCAGCGTATTCTTCCTGCTTGCGGAGTTGCTGGGGCGTCAGGATCTCACTGGCCTTCTTTTTAAAGGCGTATGGCGAGGGTTGGACAAAAGAGGAATCTATTGAAGGAAATAAGGGCATGACTTTGCACTTTATTTTTACTTAAGGCATTGTTAAATACAGAAAACAATAAACTTTACATCACCTGGAAATGGACAAAAAAGTAATCGTGTAACTTCTTAAATTTATAAAGAACAAAACTGGCCACATGCAGGTCTGTGAGGGTTTTATACCATTTAACAACAGAATCTTGAGGCAATCTGGGATCAGACTAAATGGCTGCATAAAATATTAATAACAAAAATCATAACATGAGAGTATGCGTAGAGTTAAACCGATGGGAAAAATGTAACATATCGACAAGACACTTCAAAAATATACATATATAAAGAGACATTGGGAAACAATATGGAATTGGTATAGCTATACTGATGAAGTTTCTGTGGTTATTCTAAGTGGCCTACCAGCTTCTCCTTGTCCACACGACTCATATGCTTTCCTCTCTGCCTCCAATTCAGCCTCGAACCTTTTATTCTCCACCCTCTCTGTTGCTCTCCATCTCTTTCTCTCTTCAATCTGTGACTAACAAAAACACCGGATCAGTATCCAAATGACGCAATATTAACAAATGATAAATATTCTGACAGGGTATGTTCATTGTGCAGGTCTTGTTATGCATCTGGGTTCCCTTTCAGGAACTCGAGTGTCGCAACACTTTGGGGAACGTGACTGGCCACGTTTTGCAAATAATGTGTGTAATCAGTCAATAATTGCACTGACCGTCTCCAGCTGAGCTTGCCTTTCCTGCTCATTTCTGTGCCTCTGTGCCTCCTGCTTCATTTCTTTTTTTTCCTCTCTGTGCTGATCTTCAGCATGAAGAAGCATCTCCTGGTTTTGGGTGTTTTGCTGCGAAATAATCAAAAAAGTCAAAATAGTACTTTAAACCACAGCAGCACCTTTATACATGCGCGATATAATATACAGTGGCAAGAAATAGTATAAACCTTTTGGAATTTCATGGGTTTCTGCATAAATTCTCCATGGTCTAAAATGTTGACATTCTCCCCTACCCGATGTCTCCCTGTTAAAACACTTTTAAGTCTCTTTCTTCACAAGTGTTGTGTTTGTACATGACTTACAATGGCATCTATGAAGAACCGTTGACCTTCGCCTGAAGGGGGTCGGAAAGAACTTTGCTGTAGTTTCTTTTGTAATGCAGGGACGGGCGGTGATTTAGACCTTAATTTCTTTGAGTTCAAAAAAACAAAAAATAAAAACAAAGGTGCATTTTAAAATGCAGTACTACAATTTGTAATGAACTACATATATTATATAGAAGGTAAGATGATAAGATAATATCATAGATAATAAGATTATGATGGAGTTTTTCCCATCCTGGTGGAAACCGAGCAGGCTCTGGTCATGGAACAGGAAGTGAGCACTTTACTGAGGTAGGAAGCCATCAAGGTGGTGGTCCCTACATCAGACAGAGAGTCCGGGTTCTACAGCCGGTACTTTATAGATCCCAAAAAGGATGGTGGGTTGCATCCTATTTTAGATTTACGTCAGCTGAACCGCTCACTAATGAGATGAGAGGTAGATCTAAAGGATGCATACTTTCATGTATCCGGCCTCCTGTGTGACCTAGAGTGCCTGGGTGGGACCTGCCCGTTGTGTTGGAGGCTCTGTCTGAGCCCCCATTCGAGCCTCTGGCCGAGGCTTCATTAAGGCATCTCGCAGACAAGACTGTGTTTTTGCTAGCTATCTGCCCTTGGACATCCATGACCTACAGGCATTCTATCCTCCTCTTTTAAAGGCTCTAGACCAGGAGAAGCTACGTCCAAAGGACCAGTCCATGGAGGAAGTCAGATCAACTGCTCGTCTGCTACTGCCCTCCAGGGAGAGGTCTCTCTGCAGAAAAAGCAGACCTTGAGCAGGGGGATTATTGATGCTATTGCTCCCTGATATGAGTCCTCTGGTCTCCCCGCTCCATTCGTGGTCAGAGCTCACTCGACCCGGAGTGTGGCAGCCTGTAAGGTTTGGTCCTCTGGAGTGTCCCCTCCAAGACATCTGCAAAGCTCCGGGCTGGTCCACCCCGCTGACCTTTGTCAGGTTCTATAACCTTGACCTCAGTGCCACTCCTGTCCTTCGACCTAGCTGTGCCCATGCACACTAGTCAGGGACTGGTCAGTCTGGCGGTATTGGACTCTCGTTCCCAAAGCATTGCGGCACAGCTCGAGTTCCTGAAAGGGAACGTTTTTAGGTTACGTATGTAACCCTAGTTCCCTAAGAGAACGAGATGCTGCATCTCCATGCCACACTACTGGCGTCTCTGCAGCGCTTCCTTTATGTGCTTTTTAAAGCTTCCTGGTCATGATGTCACCGTGCCGGTGATGCAGCGCCTACAATTTGACTGATTACACACATTATTTCAGGGCGTGGACAACGCAGTCACGTTCCCAAAATGTTGCGACGCAGCGTCTTGTTCCCTCAGGGAGGTAGGGTTACATACGTAACCTAGAGACGTTTTATGTTATAGTACTAAAATGCTGATATTCTCTCTTCCCTGCTCTCTTCCTGTCAAACCCCTGAAATCATTAGACTGAATGGCTGGTTTCATTTCTTCTGCCACCACAGTACACCAAACGTGCTTGCATTTACAAATGTAGTACAAAAATTTGTAATGAACTACATCCCTTCTATATAATATATAATATATGATATAGATAACAAGATTATAATAAAATAAAGGTCTTTTTTTATGTAGAAGTGCTAAGTTTAGTTGAAGAAATATAAGGAACATACCTCCATTTTATTTTGGTTTTCAATCCCTTTTTTCTTCTCCTCAAGCGTACTCTGCATATACCATTCAGCCATATTCATCTCCTCCTTTTCCTGTTCCAGCATCAGCGTTTTTTTCATCTCTGCCTTCTCTCTCTGCCTCTCCTCCATCTGTTTTTTTATTAGACAGAAATCAACACATGCATCAGACGCAGTTCAGATTTGGTGAATATGTGTAGGGAAGTGCTCCATACCTGTCGTTTCAGACTTTCGGCATATTCTTCCTGCTTGTGGAGTTGCTGGGGCGTCAGGATCTCACTGGCCTTCTTTTTAAAGGCGTATGGCGAGGGTTGGACAAAAGAGGAATCTATTGAAAGAAACAAGGGCATGACTTTGCACTTTTTACTTAAGGCATTGTTAAATACAGAAAACAATAAACTTTACATCACCTAGAAATGGACAAAGAAAGTAATTGTGTAACTTCTTAGATTTATAAAGAACAAAACTGGCCACATGCAGGTCTGTGAGGGTTTTATACAATTTAACAACAGAATCTTGAGGCAATCTGGGATCAGACTAAATGGCTACACAAAATATTAATGGAAAATCACAACATGAGAGTATGCGTAGAGTTAAAGCGATGGGAAAAATGTAACATATCGACAAGACACTTCAAAAATATACATATATAAAGAGCCATTGGGAAACAATAAGGAATTGGTATAGCTATACAGATGAAGTTTCTGTGGTTATTCTAAGTGGCCTACCAGCTTCTCCTTGTCCACACGACTCATATGCTTTCCTCTCTGCCTCCAATTCAGCCTCGAACCTTTTATTCTCCACCCTCTCTGTTGCCCTCCATCTCTTTCTCTCTTCAATCTGTGACTAACAAAAACACCTAATTAGTTTCCAAATGACGTAATATTAACAAAAGGTAAATATTCCGACGTTCATTGTGCAGGTCTTGTTATGCATTTGGGTTTTCTGTCAAACCCTTGAAATCATCTGACTGACTGGCTGCTTCCATTTCTCCTGCCACCACAGTACACCAAAGGCGCTCACATTTACAAATGTGATACAACAATTTGTAATAAACTAAATGCTTTCTATATAATATATAATATATGATAATAAAATTATAATAAAATAAAGGTCATATTTTTAGTTGCATGTGGAAGTGCTTAGTGTTAGTTAAAGAAAAATAAGGAACATACCTCCATTTTATTTTGGTTTTCAATCATTTTTTTTCCCTCCTCAAGCTTCTTTTGCTGCCGTGTATGCCATTGAGTTAAATTCTTTTCCTCCTTCTCCTGTTCCAGCATTAGCTTTTTTTTCTCCTCTGCCTTTTCTCTCTGCTTCTCCTCCATCTGTATTTTATTGACCCAGAATTCAACACATGCATCAGAGGCAGTTCAGATTTGGTGAATATGTGAGGGGAAGTGCTCCATACCTGCTGTTTCAGACTTTCAGCATATTCTGCCTGCTTGTGGAGTTGCTGGGGCGTCAGGATCTCACTGGCCTTTTTTTTAAAGGCGTATGGCGAGGGTTGGACAAAAAAGGAATCTGCAGAAGGAAATAAGGGCATGACTTTGCACTTTATTTTTACTTAAGGCATTGTTAAATACAGAAAACAATAAACTTTACATCACCTAGAAATGCACAAAGAAATTTATTGTTTAACTTCTTAGATTTATAAAGAACAAAACTGGCCACTTGCAGGTCTGTGAGGGTTTTATAACATTTAACAACAGAATCTTGAGGTGATCTGGGATCAGACCAAAAGGCTGCACAAAATATTAATGGAAAATCATAACATGAGAGTATGCGTAGAGTTAAACCTATGGGAAAAAATTTACATATCGACAAGACACTTCAAAAATATACATATATAAAGAGACATTGGGAAACAATAAGGTATTGGTATAGCTATACAGATGAAGTTTCTGTGGTTATCCTAAGTGGCCTACCAGCTTCTCCTTGTCCACACGACTCATATGCTTTCCTCTCTGCCTCCAATTCAGCCTCGAACCTTTTATTCTCCACCCTCTCTGTTGCCCTCCATCTCTCTCTCTCTTCAATTTGTGACTAACAAATACACAGAATCAGTTTCCAAATGACATAATATTACCAAATTATAAATATTCCGACGTTCATTGTGCAGGTCTTGTTATGCATCTGGGTTTCCTGTCAAACCCTTGAAATCATTAGACTGACTGGCTGGTTCCATTTCTCCAGCCACCAAAGGCACTCACATTTACAAATGTGGTAAAACAATTTGTAATTAACTACATCCTTTCTATATAATATATAATATATAATATAGATAATAAAATGATAATAAAATAAAGGTCATATTTTTGGTTTCATGTGGTAGTTCTAGGTGTTAGTTATAGAAATATAAGGAACATACCTCCATTTTATTTTGGTTTTCAATCACTTTTTTCTTCTCCTCAATCTTCCTTGGCTGCTGTGTATACCAGTCAGCTATATAGTTCATCCCATCCTGTTCCAGCATTAGCTTTTTTTTCATCTCTGCCTTTTCCTCAATCTGTTTTTTATTTACACAGAATTCAACACATGCATCAGAGGCAGTTCAGATTTGGTAAATATGTGTAGGGAAGTGCTCCATACCTGCTGTTTCAGACTTTCAGCATATTCCTCCTGCTTGCGGAGTTGCTGGGGCGTCAGGATCTCACTGGCCTTCTTTTTAAAGGCGTATGGCGAGGGTTGGACAAAAGAGTACCCTATTGAAAAAAAAAAACAAGGACATGACTTTGCACTTTATTTTTTACTTAAGGCATTGTTAAATACAGAAAACTATAAACTTTACATCACCTAGAAATGGACACAAAAATGTATTGTTTAACTTCTTAGATTTATAAAGAACAAAACTGGCCACATGCAGGTCTGTGAGGGTTTTATACAATTTAACAACAGAATCTTGAGGCAATCTGGGATCAGACTAAATGGCTACACAAAATATTAATGGAAAATCACAACATGAGAGTATGCGTAGAGTTAAAGCGATGGGAAAAATGTAACATATCGACAAGACACTTCAAAAATATACATATATAAAGAGCCATTGGGAAACAATAAGGAATTGGTATAGCTATACAGATGAAGTTTCTGTGGTTATTCTAAGTGGCCTACCAGCTTCTCCTTGTCCACACGACTCATAGGCTTTCCTCTCTGCCTCCAAGTCAGCCTCGAACCTTTTATTCTCCACGCTCTCTGTTGCCCTCCATCTCTTTCTCTCTTCAATCTGTGGCTAACAAAAACACAGAATCAGTTTCCAAATGACGTAATATTACCAAATTATAAATATTCCGACGTTTATTGTGCAGGTCTGTTATAGTAATAAAATGCTGAAATACTCTTTTGCCTGCTTTCTTCCTGTAAAACCCCTGGATTCATTAGACTGACTGGCTGGTTTTATTTCTCCTGCCACCACAGTACACCAAAGGTCCTCACATTTAAAAATGCAGTACTACAATTTGTAAGGAACTACATCCTTTCTATATCAGTTACAAAGAAATAAGATATATAACTATAAAAACTAAGTTTACTAACAAATGTACAGGTAAACAGTTCAGATGTTAATATACTTTCACATTTTACCTGTTGTTTGGCCTCATCCGTGTATCTTGGAAAATGGTCATTGGGATCTTGGTGTTTACCAGAGGGATATGCTCCGGTCCCAGTCACAGTAGTAGAAAAGCCATACTGCAAGGGTGGTCTATAGAAAGATTAGAGATTGGTTTCAAACACAAAACAGAGGGGAAAATCTTAAACCGACATACAACTGAAACCATCTGCTGAACCACAACCATAGAGAAATAATTCAATATTTGCCTTGTGCTTAAACTACAGAAAATATAGCAGTAAGAAATGATATTATTTGATTACTAGTAAACTCATAGAAATAAAAGTAAACTAATACTTTACTAATAATATTTAAATCCTATTTTACACTCTGCTATGTTTGTGCAAATAATCCCACACATTGGTCTCACATCAAATAAGAAGTCCAGTGCTTTACAGTGAATTATTCTGAACTTATATTCATGTGGAGGACCCCTGCTGAAAGTGTAATTTATCAAGACCAGGAGAAGTGAAACTTTCATCAAAATTTGCCTGTAACAGTAACTCAATTCTAGTTCATTTTCCTCACGAAATAACATAATAAATTGGGAAAGTTTACTTTTTCAATGAGACTGTTATAATGCGTTAATGCACGTCCAGTTTAACCGTGTAAATAGATTCTTGTACAATCTGGATGACTCACCCTTATCAAGAGGAACAAAAAGCCTGACTGAAATCTATACTGAAAAACCAGACAAAACCATTTCCAAGCTATTTTTTTATACCACAAAAAATTGAAATAAAAAAGGATTTATTTCTGTAATTGCCTCATTGACTGTAATGCACTTTAATTTCACTTAAACCGCAACGGTCAAAAATCTAATAATTGTAATAGTTTTAAATCAGTACCTGGCATTAATCGGAGGTCGTCGAGTCCATCTGTGCTCTTCATGCCCCCTCCTTTGAGCACCAAACTGATTAACTTCATCAGTCTCTGGGGGGCAGGGCAGATACCTGCTCATATACTGAAACAAAAAGCATGTTGTATAAATACGATTCTATAATCAGGTATATGTAACATACTTTCTACAGTACACCAGAGGCACAACAAAGACTTCATAGAAAGTAAGATGACTTGAATACCTCAGTCTTTAGGTCAAGGGCTCCTGGAGGAACAACTTTCCATTTAAGCTCATTTTCCCTACAAAAGAACATCAGAAATTTACCATTTTTATTTTGCAGTGAAAGAGTTACATTGTGTTAATGCACGTACAGTTTAACCGTGTAGCTACAAGCAAGTGAATATAATATTTAAGCAAACATGATTGTGTGAATAAGAAAATAATTGCACGAGGGGAAGATAACAGTGTTAATAATCCTCACTCGCTGAAACCCACTTTTGCTTAATTTTTTGCCTTTCAGCGATTTGGTCCAGTAGGTCCTGTCTGTAGCGTTCAATCTTCACCTGAGCAGCCTCCTTGTCCACAGAAGCCCCTATTAAATTGGAGAAAACCCACAAAAACATTATGGAAAATACATACAGAAAATGTACAGGTTTTAAAATTGAAATCCCAGCACTGCATTTCAGCTATAGCCAATCAAAGGCTCTATACAGTCTGTATAATCAGGTAGGCCTTTATTAAGAGGTGATAAAGCTACTTACCAATTCTAAGTCCTGTAGCAAATTCTGTCTGGCTATTCCTGTTGGTATCTCTGCTTCGTGCCCGTAGTGGTAATAAACTGCATGACAATCAGGAAGCAAATTTCAATTCAGTACACCACTGCAAACCCCGATTCTAACTGCACCATGGCTCTACATCCCACACCAAGCTGATCACAAACACTTTGCAAACGTCTGATCTACAGCAATATAGTACCTGGCGTTGATTGGTGGCAGTTGAGTCCATCTGTGCTCTTCATGATGGTCCTCATTAACTGTTGGAACCCTTTCCTTTCTGCTCTCCAGATTAAACCTTTTCAGCAGGAACACAATCAGTTTAATGACATGTTTGGGAAGCTCTTGTCTACAGCAGTGCAAATCAACTGCAATCATTTGTGTTTATTAGTGTAACACACCTATCAGTGCTATGTTGGGGTGTTCCGTGTCCCCTGTCAACAACTGCAACCTCTGGTTTCTCCTCATAAGGGTTCAGCTCCTCCTTTGTGCCATAAAGCTGACTCCCGTGCCTACTGTGAAAGCGTCTACGCATGTCCTCTAAACTTTTGCGTGTTGGTGTCGGGGCAGTGCTGAGCACAGGATCATTCCGGTTGGTCCCTGTGGAATACTGCACCTTCTCGAGACTCTTCTGTACCTGTGATTTGGGAGAAAACAAAACTTTTCATCCTCTTTTTCTGTCCCCTTCTCTTCCCTGTGCTGACCTGCAACAAGTGCTTCATCATAACACCAGAAAAATGAAGAGAGAGATTCAAATATTGAAAATTTAAATATGTCATTTTTTTACTTTGTTTGAACTTTTAACATGCTTTTACAACCTTTTATTTTTTCTACAGTACACCAGAGGCACAACATAGGCTTAATAGAAAGTAAAATGACTTGAATACCTCAGTCTTTAGGTCAAGGGCTCTTGGAGAAACAACTTTCCATTTAAGCTCATTTTCCCTACAAAAAGAACATCAGAAATTTACCATTTTTATTTTGCAATGAAAGAGTTATAATGTGTTAATGCATGTACAGTTTAACCGTGTAGCTACAAGCAAGTGAATATAATATTTAAGCAAACATGATTGTGTGAATAAGAAAATAATTGCACGAGGGAAGATAACAGTGTTAATAATCCTCACTCGCTGAAACCCACTTTTGCTTAATTCTTTGCCTTTCAGCGATTTGGTCCAGTAGGTCCTGTCTGTAGCGTTCAATCTTCAACTGAGCAGCCTCCTTGTCCACAGAAGCCCCTATTGAATTGGAAAAAACCCACAACAACATTATGGAAAATACATACAGAAACTGTACAGGTTCTAAAATCGTAATCCCAGCACTGCATTTCAGCTATAGCCAATCAAAGGCTCTATACAGTCTGTATAATCAGGTACGCCTTTATTAAGAGGTGATGAAGCTACTTACCAATTCTAAGTCCTGTAGCAAATTCTGTCTGGCTATTCCTGTTGGTACCTCTGCTTTGTGCCCGTAGTGGTAATAAACTGCAGGACAATCAGGAAGCAAATTTCAATTCAGTACACCACTGCAAACCCCAATTCTAACTGCACCATGGCTCTACATCCCACACCAAGCTGATCACAAACACTTTGCAAACATCTGATCTACAGCAATATAGTACCTGGCGTTGATTGGTGGCAGTTGAGTCCATCTGTGCTCTTCATGATGGTCCTCATTAACTGTTGGAACCCTTTCCTTTCTGCTCTCCAGATTAAACCTTTTCAGCAGGAACACAATCAGTTTAATGACATGTTTGGGAAGCTCTTGTCTACAGCAGTGCAAATCAACTGCAATCATTTGTGTTTATTAGTGTAACACACCTATCAGTGCTATGTTGGGGTGTTCCGTGTCCCCTGTCATCAACTGCAACCTCTGGTTTCTCCTCATAAGGGTTCAGCTCCTCCTTCGTGCCATAAAGCTGACTCCCGTGCCTACTGTGAAAGCGTCTACGCATGTCCTCTAAACTTCTGCGTGTTGGTGTCGGGGCAGTGCTGAGCACAGGATCATTCCGGTTGGTCCCTGTGGAATACTGCACCTTCTCGAGACTCTTCTGTACCTGTGATTTGGGAGAAAACAAAACTTTTATCCTCTTTTCTGTCCCCTTCTCTTCCCTGTGCTGACCTGCAACAAGTGCTTCATCATAACACCAGAAAAATGAAGAGAGAGATTCAAATATTGAAAATTTAAATATGTCATTTTTTTACTTTGTTTGAACTTTTAACATGCTTTTACAACCTTTTATTTTTTCTACAGTACACCAGAGGCACAACATAGGCTTAATAGAAAGTAAAATGACTTGAATACCTCAGTATTTAGGTCAAGGGCTCTTGGAGAAACAACTTTCCATTTAAGCTCATTTTCCCTACAAAAGAACATCAGAAATTTACCATTTTTATTTTGCAATGAAAGAGTTATAATGTGTTAATGCATGTACAGTTTAACCGTGTAGCTACAAGCAAGTGAATATAATATTTAAGCAAACATGATTGTGTGAATAAGAAAATAATTGCACGAGAGGAAGATAACAGTGTTAATAATCCTCACTCGCTGAAACCCACTTTTGCTTAATTCTTTGCCTTTCAGCGATTTGGTCCAGTAGGTCCTGTCTGTAGCGTTCAATCTTCAACTGAGCAGCCTCCTTGTCAACAGAAGCCCCTATTAATTTGGAAAAAACCCACAACAACATTATGGAAAATACACCCAGAAACTGTACAGGTTCTAAAATCGAAATCCCAGCACTGCATTTCAGCTATAGCCAATCAAAGGCTCTATACAGTCTGTATAATCAGGTACGCCTTTATTAAGAGGTGATGAAGCTACTAACCAATTCTAAGTCCTGTAGCAAATTCTGTCTGGCTATTCCTGTTGGTACCTCTGCTTTGTGCCCGTAGTGGTAATAAACTGCAGGACAATCAGGAAGCAAATTTCAATTCAGTACACCACTGCATCCCGATTCTAACTGCACCATGGTTCTACATCCCACACCAAGCTGATCACAAACACTTTGCAAACGTCTGATCTACAGCAATATAGTACCTGGCGTTGATTGGTGGCAGTTGAGTCCATCTGTGCTCTTCATGATGGTCCTCATTAACTGTTGGAACCCTTTCCTTTCTGCTCTCCAGATTAAACCTTTTCAGCAGGAACACAATCAGTTTAATGACATGTTTGGGAAGCTCTTGTCTACAGCAGTGCAAATCAACTGCAGTCATTTGTGTTTATTAGTGTAACACACCTATCAGTGCTATGTTGGGGTGTTCCGTGTCCCCTGTCATCAACTGCAACCTCTGGTTTCTCCTCATAAGGGTTCAGCTCCTCCTTTGTGTCGTAAAGCTGACTCCCGTGCCTACTGTGAAAGCGTCTACGCATGTCCTCTAAACTTTTGCGTGTTGGTGTCGGGGCAGTGCTGAGCACAGGATCATTCCGGTTGGTCCCTGTGGAATACTGCACCTTCTCGAGACTCTTCTGTACCTGTGATTTGGAAGAAAACAAAACTTTTCATCCTCTTTTTCTGTCCCCTTCTCTTCCCTGTGCTGACCTGCAACAAGTGCTTCATCATAACACCAGAATAATTAAGAGAGAGATTCAAATATTGAAAATTTAAATATGTAATTTTTTTACTTTGTTTGAACTTTTAACATGCTTTTACAACCTTTTATTTTTTCTAAAGTACACCAGAGGCACAACTTAGGCTTAATAGAAAGTAAAATGACTTGAATACCTCAGTCTTTAGGTCAAGGACTCTTGGAGAAACAACTTTCCATTTAAGCTCATTTTCCCTACAAAAGAACATCAGAAATTGACCATTTTTATTTAGCAATGAAAGAGTTATAATGTGTTAATGCATGTACAGTTTAACCGTGTAGCTACAAGCAAGTGAATATAATATTTAAGCAAACATGATTGTGTGAATAGGAAAATAATTGCACGAGGGGAAGATAACAGTGTTAATAATCCTCACTCGCTGAAACCCACTTTTGCTTAATTCTTTGCCTTTCAGCGATTTGGTCCAGTAGGTCCTGTCTGTAGCGTTCAATCTTCAACTGAGCAGCCTCCTTGTCCACAGAAGCCCCTATTGAATTGGAAAAAACCCACAACAACATTATGAAAAATACACCCAGAAACTGTACAGGTTCTAAAATCGTAATCCCAGCACTGCATTTCAGCTATAGCCAATCAAAGGCTCTATACAGTCTGTATAATCAGGTACGCCTTTATTAAGAGGTGATGAAGCTACTTACCAATTCTAAGTCCTGTAGCAAATTCTGTTTGGCTATTCCTGTTGGTATCTCTGCTTCGTGCCCGTAGTGGTAATAAACTGCAGGACAATCAGAAAGCAAATTTCAATTCAGTACACCACTGCAAACCCCAATTCTAACTGCACCATGGCTCTACATCCCACACCAAGCTGATCACAAACACTTTGCAAACGTCTGATCTACAGCACTGCCCATTTTGTATATATATATATATATATATATATATATATATATCAATGCTTGTAAGGAGCAAGCTGCGTAAAAAATCTTATGCATTCTTTTACAAACTGGCGTTTCTTTCTCTTACAGATACCCTGATTTAGAGGAACAAAAAACCTGACTAAAATGTAAACTGAAAAACCCGACTAAACTATTTCCTAGATATTTTTGTATACCACAAGCAATTCAAACAGAAAAATAATTTATTTCTGCAATTGCGTTATTAACTGTTTAATGCACTTTCATTTGATTATTATCCCAACATTAAACAATCCAATTACTGTAATTGTTTTATATCAGTACCTGGGCTTAATTGGGGGCAGTCGAGTCTGTCTGTGTTCCTCATTAACAGCAGGAAACCTTTCCTTTCTCGTCTCCAGATTAAACCTTTCCAGCGGGAATACAATCAGTTTAATGACATGTTTGGGGGGGGGCTTTTGTCTACACCAGTGCAAATTAACGCAATGACTTGTGTTTATTAGTGTAACACACCTATCAGCGCTATATTGGGGTGTTCTGTATCTCCTGTCAGCTACTGCAGACGCAGTTTGGGTCTTAAGCTCCTCTGGTGTTTTACCGAGACTCTTCAGTCCCTGTGATTTGGGAGAAAACTAAGAATCATATAAAGTTGTAAAGATTATATTATTCCACAGGGCCGGGGACAGAAAGATACATTAATTATTACTTAATATAGAAGTAATTCTACTTTTTCAGTCCCCTCCTCTGCCCTGTGCTGATCTGCAATATGTGCTTCATTTTAACACCAGAAAATGTAAGAGAAAGATTCAAGATACACAAAACACATTTTTGCACCTTCATTTGCATATAAGGCATAACGCGACTTCCCATCGTTATTTTCAGCGCTCAATGAGAACGCATCGTTGGGTATATTAACTGAACTGAGCGAGAGTCTTGGTTGTTGGGCTTTATAAACGTAAATAGGGTCACGTGAGCAGCATGCGAGCCAATCAGATTCCTCCAAATTGCTCGCGCAAAAACGTCACAAAGGTGGACGCCAGATACAGGATTCGACTCATGAATCACTTGAGTGAACGGATCCGAGTGAATAAACGTGTGTTGCGTTGCTATGGTTATCATTCTGCCTCTTTTTTATTTATTCGTTTACATTTTTAATAAAAATGGTGAAAAAGAAAAGCGCACAGGCTCAAAATGTTTGGATGTCAGCAATTCCATGGAAAAAGAAGTCAATCAAATGACTCGTGAGAGTCGGATCCGTTCACTCGGCGATTCAAATCCAGAATCATTTACATTCAAATCCTGAATCATTCCGGATTTTGGAATTTGAATTTGATTGGCTATAGCTGAAATGCAATGCTAGGATTTAGATTTTAAAACCTGTACATTTTCTGTATTTTCCATAATGTTGTTGTGGGTTTTTCTCCAATTCAATAGGGGTTTTTGTGGACGAGGAGGCTGCACATGTGAAGATTGAACGCTACAGACAGGACCTACTGGACCAAATCTCTGAAAAACAAAGAATTAAGCAAAAGTGGGTTTCAGCGAGTGAGGATTATTAACACTGTTATCTTCCTCTCGTGCAATTATTTTCTTCTTCACACAATCATGTTTGCTCAAATATTATATTCACTTGCTTGTAGCTACACGGTTAAACTGTACATGCATTAACACATTATAACTCTTTCATTGCAAAAATAGAAATTGTCAATTTCTGATGTTCTTTTGTAGGGAAAATGAACTGGAATTGAGTTACTGTTACGTGTAAATTTTAATGAAAGTTTCACTTCTCCTGTTCTTGATAAATGACATTTTCAGCAGGGGTCCTCCATGTGAATATAAGCTCAGAATAATCCACTGTAAAGCACTGGACTTCTTATTTGATGTAAAACCAATGTGTGGGATTATTTGTGTAAAAGTAGCAGAGTGTAAAATAGGATTGAAATATTTATAAAAGTAAAGTATTAGTTAAATCTCTCTAGTTAGCTTACTCTGTAGACATTTTTCTTACCTATGTAGTGTTTGCTGCAGTGTTGATTGCTGTTAGTATTGAGCTCCTTTTGCTAAGTTTTCTATCATATATGTTTATTTAGTTGCTTGTATTACAGAAAGCCATAAAAATGCATTATTTTGTCATCTGCTCATTAACATGTCATCATATACTTGAATTGTATCACATAGGATCACTTGGTGAAAGATTTGAACTGAGCCATTTCTTTTTAAATAATATTTTAACTTATTGCTATATTTTCTGCAGTGTCAGCACAAGGCTATTATTTAATTATTTCTCCATGGTTGTGGTTCAGCAGATGGTCAACTATTGTATGTAAAATGAGAATTGTCAGATGTGTGCATCATGGTGGAATTTGGTGCTTGATTTGAGACTTGTGCACTGCATTAATCGCGCGTTAATAAAATCAGGAAAAATGGGCAATTGTAAAGATTTAAACGAGTTTGACGAGGGCCAAATTGTTATGGCTAGACGACTGGGTCAGAGCATCTTCAAAACTGCAGCTCTTGTGGGATGTTATCGGTCAGCAGTAGTCAGAATTTATCAAAAGCGCTCCAAGGAAGGAACAGTGGTGAACCTGTGCCATGGTCATGGGCAGCCGAGGCTCATGGATGCATGTGAGGAGCAAAGGCTGGTCCGTGTGGTCCGATCCAGCAAACGAGCTCCTGTAGTTTGAACTGCTGAAGAAGTTACCACTTTTAATACTCGATGGGTCAGAACTGTTTTTCGCAGCCAAAGGGGGACCATCACAATTTTAGGCAGGTGCTCATAATGGTATGCCTGATCGGAATAGATACAGTATCTCACAAAAATGAGTACACCCTTCACATTTTGGCAGCCATTTTATTATATGTTTTGAAGGAACAATACCAAAGAAATCATTAGAACACAGGTTTTCTGATTTTCAGTAGTAAAATGTGACTTGACTGTCTGCACTCGTGTCCTGTTTTTTTGTAAATGCGCAATAGTATTTCATTATCTTTATTGGTAATTTGTGTTTTGTTTCAGTGTCTTTCTTTGTATTTGTGCAGTATAAATCAAATTTCGCATCTTTGCATAAATTAACACATATAACACTGCCCTACTGACTAAAGATAACTGCACCTACTAACCTAATTGTTACATATAATTGATTGGATGATGTAGGGCAGTTGTACTGAAGTAATATTTAGCCTAAAAGGAGTGGCTACTTTATTAGGTATACCCACCATAGTCCTACAATTATTGGATAAATTTTATGATTCACCAATAGATCATTTTGTACATTTACTACTACTACTACTTAAATTCTGTCAGAGTATTACTTTGGTTATGTGACAGTCTCAGGACAGCATATATCTTTAAAATCAGCAACTTTATATAATATTTTAGAATAATCAGTTAAAGCATATACTTCAATCAAGCATGTGGTAAGATAAACAATTTGAATTTCACCAGATTGGTAAAACATTCACATGCAGTTCAAAGAGAGCAAAAATCAGCACCATTCCTCCTGCCAGACTCAGCCAGTAGTGGAATCCACACGATTTGTGCTCCTGAATGGGGCGTGTCTTAAATGGCTCGGCTACACGCTCCCATTGGCTGAAAATAGCCTGTCGAGCCCCTGCCCACTTTCCTGGTCCACACAGCCGAAACTGGTACGGCGTGCAGGGACCGAACAGAACCCTGAAACCCAAACCAGGATCAGTCAAGAACAGCCAAAAAAGGTTGGGACGCACACCGATTTCCTGTGCAATGGAATCCAAGTAAGGGATAAAGTCCACCAGCAAAGCATCTGTCTTTGCACAAGAGTATCTGTGAAAGATTAAGAGATAACGTGAGAAATGTGACATTGTTAGAACTACAAACATCTGAGGAAAAATATGATATTAAAAATGTAGATGAAAACATTGTAACCAAAATCACCTTTTCATATTTGCTTTCCAGGTTTTCTTAGTGATCTTTTGCATTTCTGATACAGGAGGAAGATGGTTTAAACCTTGGCAAAGAGAGTGAACATGTGTGATGCTTTACCATGAATCATCCATACACATTTTTGCACTCTACATCTCAAAAACCATTAAAATATATACATTTCTTAATATATATATATATATATATATATATATATATATATATATATATATATATATATATATATATATATATATTTGATTATATGTTATATTTATGTGTAGTGAAAATGGCTGTAGCCAAAAATTTGATGTGGTTTATTCAGGACTGGTATGTCTTATTTTTATTTGAAAAAAAAAAAAAAAGGTCAATAAAAAATTCTTAAAAAAAGATTTTTGCAAAGCTACATGGCAAAAGTACCCTAATTATAATTCTTAACCTATCAGTAGCAACTGGTAGTTTGTACTAATACACAGAGGTCGAGTGTAACGAATTAAATTTACTTGTGTTACTGTATTGAGTAGTTTTTTCTGGGGTACTTTCTACATTTAAAGTAGTTTTTAAAAATCTGTAATTTTACGTAAGTATGTTTTGTTTGAAGTAGTGTACTTGGTAGAAAATAAAGTCATATACTGCTACAGATAAAAACAAACGAAGAACTATTTATACATTTGTTAAATAATTTTTACAAATTCGAAAATAAAAACTTTTCATTTTTGAATTCCTCACTCAATCGCTGTAAAAAATAAATAAAAATGGTAAATGTAAAAAGTACATTTTCAGTTATATACTTTTTACTTTCACTTAAGTAGAACTTTTACTTGAGTAGAATATTTTATTAGTATTTTTTCCACCTCTGCTCATATACAGTGTAGTAAGTGACGTTCTTCATTTATAATGTTTCCATCTAAAAGGCAAAAATCCGCTACATGACCACTGTCTTGCTATGTTCACTAAAACTATGCATGAGAGACTTTATGAAAGACCTTTACCCGTGTTTTTGTTAAACTGTCTCCTTGTGCTGTAATACCTGAAAAGACTCGAGTGGCCCATCGTGCCTGCATTTCCATTATGGGCATTAAAGGTCCTGTTGGATTGAGAAACCCTACGAAGGCCAGTGAGGGGTGCTCAAGGTACAGAGGGAAGACTCTTTTGTAAAGGCTAATTTCTTCGTCAGGATTGATGATCTTCGATTGTAGTAAAAACGGGAAGCTTGGCTTGTATCCTGTACAGAAGACAACTGCATCGATTCCATCTTCGATCACCTGGTCATCAAATACAACATTCGAACCTTGGAACTCTTGCAGGTTTGGTTTTAGCTGCACTGCCCCCTGAAGGATGCGTCCTGGTAGGTCGTCATTAACAATGTGTAGTTGGTTAAGTATCCTACAAGTTTAATAATATATAACAAAATAATAAATAATAAAAAGCTAATTATAAATAATTATTGGGTACTATAGAGCAGCAAGCAATATGCTGCATTAATAAATGGTAACTACTGTATAATAGTCTGTTTTTTTCAGTCCTTTAAGTTTGTTAATAAACGTCATTGTATATAAATCTAGTTTTCTGGGATATAATAGTTATCTATTAGAATGAAACCTTTAATAAACCCTTTGTAGTGTGAATTGTAATGCTGTGCTGCTTCGCTCCACTGCACCTGTGTCTTGGCTGCAGTCCATACAATCTGTGGTTATAATTCTGATTGTAAAATCTCTCCAGTGCCCATTTAAGCAGAGATTTAGGAAGCACTCGAAGTAGGAGGTTGTTTAGACGTGTCAAAGTGTTCATGTCGAAAGGCAGGCCACCGGTTGATGAACGGCTTACAACCCATTTTCCTTCACGCATGCTCAGAAAAGTCTTTTAAGTAAACAGGAAATAAGATGTTAATGTAGGAACAGAATGGGTGCATTTGTCAGCACACTTAAAGAGCACTAATATAAAAACATATTAGTCAAAACATTATTATGATCTGCCTAACATACTAATGATCTTCCACATGTAATGAATGGACATTCGGTGCCACCCAGTTGAGGATGAGGTTCCCTTTTGAGCCTGGTTCCTCTCATGCTTTCTTCCTCATGTCATCTCAGAAAATTTTTTATCACCACACTTACCATTGGCTCACTTGTTAGAGAAAAACTTATAATTATATATATATTTTTTATAATGGCTTTATTTCTGTAAAGCTGCTTTGTGACAATGTCTATTGTTATAAGTGCTATTCAAATTAACTCGAAAATATTAAATGACATGATGTTTACGTAAGAAAATATTCCCTATAAAACCCAGTGCTCAGAATATCACACTCTAACAAGCTCGTCTCTTCTTTACAGTGCATCACTTCTGCAAATGCCACAAATGTACCCAGATGTTCATGACATGATAAAGAAAACAGGACTCAGGACTCAATGGCCATATTCTTCTATATTTTTTTTCCAGACTTCAACAAAAGAACATCCCATAAGCCTTCCTCTTTTCCACCTTACTTGTGGCTCCATCCTCAGCAGACAGATACGGTTTGGACATCATATGAAGCTTGCTTTTTTGGATTTGATATGAAAGACTGCTTGAATTCATTTGCTTTTGTCTGCTCATGTAAATCAAAAGATTTTGTCTGTGAACCAGGTGAGTACAGAAGTGTGTGTTGATCTGTTCCCTACTGTGCTTACTCTTTCTGCCACTCTGCTGATCTCCACAGCAATATCTCCAGCAGAGTTGCCATTGCCAATTACCACCACCCTCTTCCCCTGGAATGAATTTGAATCCTTATATTCCCAACTGTGGCAGAACTTCCCTGGGAATGTGTCTATTCCTAAAGTGGAAAAAGAAAACAAAATCAAAATTAAACCAATTTAGAAGTTTGTTACATGCTTTACAGGTATGAAGATAGTGTTAGCATGACTAATACCAGGAAACGCAGAGAGGGGTGTAACAGGGTGTGTGAAGATTCCCGAACATACAAGCACCCCATTAAACACCTGTTTTTCTTTGTGTCCATCTCTGTTCTCAATCTCCACCTCCCACTCCCCTGTGTGAGAGAAGTCATGCCCCTGTCTCACACTGAGCACTGTTGTCTGAAACGTAAACATGTTACCTTTTGTATATGCATATCAACATCTGGTACAAAAAAAACAAAACAAAAAAAGAAATAACTAATGATAACCTGGAAGTGAATGTACTTGAGCAGATCAAAGTGCTCAGCATACAACCGTAAGTAGTTCATCAGCTTAGAGTGGTGCATGTAGTTTGGGTAATGTGCTGGAATGGGGAAATCACTAAAGCACATCATCTCTTTTGAGGTATTTACAACCAGTGAGCGGTACATGCTGGAGCGTTCAGCCTCTGGTGTCTCCTGCACAGAAAAAAAGAAGCCCAGTAAGAAAAAGCACATGTAGGACTAGCAATGAATTAAATGGGTACTTATTTTAGCATTCTGGTTGTACTCTTACACTATGAAAGGTGATATTTAAATCAATATTACACTATTAATATTCTAAGACCCCCAGGACCACAAATTTCTCAGTTTCATCTTAACCCTGGTTGTTACTTTAGACAACAAGTCCTTGTCAAAGTCTCTCAGATCCTTTGCTTGTCTATTTTTCCTGCTTCCAACACGTCAAATGTCAAGAACTGACTGTTTACTTGCTATGTGATGTATCCCACTCCTTGATAGGTGCCACTGTAACAAGATAATCAATGCTATTGACTTCACCTGTCAGTGTTTTTAATGTTATGGTTGATCACTGTAAATGCCCTATAAAAAAATCTGTTTTATGGAACATTTACCACTTATGTTTTCGACTGCAGTTCTAAAATGTGTTTATTCTCAATTTTCTTGATTTCTTGTGTTGTTTTCAAGTCTTGATAATGCTGGGAAGACAGTTTGTACATTATCTCAGCATTTGCCTGTACTGTACTCTGAACAAATGTTGCTTAAAGCAAACATTATTAACTTATATTCACAAATCTGTTGCCACATTATTAGCATTTCTCTACTTTACAGAAGATCTTTTTAGTTTTATAGTTCTTTCAAGTCTAATTCGCCTTGTTAATCTCTTGCAAAACCAAATAATTACATAAACAAATAAACACAATTCCACCAGCAAAAACAACACCTTAAACCTCCAGAGTCCTCCAATGTCATCACTGCTCTCAAAGCACACTGGCTCCAGACCTTCATCCAAACAACACTTTATACAAGTCAGTCCAGAGCACCCGGCTCCGATCACAGCAACACGGCGAGCCATATTGTGGATCTATAAATCATGAAAATCATTTATACATACAATGTAACTGCTTTGTGCAACATTCAGCATAATTCACACCGATTTTTAGACATAATGTATTATAACTATTAAATAAATAAAGGTTCAATTAAGAACAATAGTTTGGTTGGTGACGGCTGTATTCTTTATATTCTTTTAAATAATTATTAATTGGCAGACTCTACTGGTATATTTGACAGGCCCTGGAAAACAGTCTGAGGAAAGATATACAAAATATGTTTACAAAGATACATTTTTTTTTTAAATTGATAACATGGTATTTTTTTTCTGGATCACCAAAGAAACCCACTATTCAAGTTTCAACTGCTAACGTTTAACTTCATCTGCTGAGAACTGTGACTGGTCATCATTAACAGTATACTTACCAGTTAACAACTTAATGGATAAAGAGGCAGAATGCCAATTTTCAGGGCAATCAGACTTTCAGTGCCTGAGAAACAAACAATCATAAATTGTATATGTTTAATTACAATGGCTTGGCCTGATTGGTATACAACAATCAGGCATAACATTATGACATTATACAGTGCATTTGGAAAGTATTCACAGCGCTTTTAGCATTTTGTTATGTTACAGTCTTTTTCCTAAATAGATTCAATTCATTAGTTTCCTCAAAATTTTAAAGACAATACCCCGTAATGACAACGTGAAAGAAGTGTGATTTTAAAATATTTGCAAATTTATAATACACATGTACACAAGTATTCCCAGCCTTTAGAGCTATATTTAGATGAATCAAGTTTGGCAACAATTACACTGTATATCTCTTCTCTGATCAATGGGAGTTTTCTTCTTTGTGATATTCTGTAGATGCAGTATTTCTGAAATGATATACTGTACAGCAACCAGGCAAAACATTGACGTTATAACATTATGACTGCTGGATTAATGAATAATAATAAATTGCTGGATTAGATAAAGGCAGAAAAAAAAGAATTAATGAAACAAACCAATGATAACTATATACTCACGCTTTCCATTGTTCATCCTAATAACCATAAACACCTTAATGATGTCTTTTGAGTTAGAAAATAGTGTAAATTTATTTAAATAACAAATTTGATTTATTTGCAAAAGTGTGTGCAAAACTGTGTGAATTAATGAATAATGGATTTACATTTGTAGAAAGATTTATAACTATTAGTAAGTGAGGTGTCATTTCCTACCTTTTGCCTGGTATGTTCTGTTCTGTTCTGTCGCAAAACTTACATCTAGCAAACCTTTACATGATTCAACTGCTTGAACTTTGCTCTCTTTTAACCACTGATTTGAGACAGACCAATAGAAAAAGTTTGACATGCTGGACCAGCATTGCTGAAGATTGCTTGTCAATTAAGGAACATATATTAATTAAGTTCTACACATCAGAAATAAATATTTTTGTTATTTAATATTACACTGGGTACGAGGAAAAAGGGGAAGGTAACATTAATTATCTACCTCAAAGCTACATACCCGCACTGTCTCCAGATAGCACAGAATATTTATATTCTCAGAATGAAGCATGAGCTATATGGCACACTGCTTTGCAAAATGAAATACAATCAAGTTTGAATATAAAAATTTGGTCTAATGTAAAAAAGAAACTTTTTAAAATCACAGTAAGGATAGTAGCTGCAATTACTGCATTTAGAAATGTTTTTTTTCCACTCTAAAACTTTACTCAAAAATTTACATTTTGGGAATTTACATCAAAAATAATTCCCTTTTTTGTATTGTTACAATACATAGAAATACTGTAATCCTCCAAGCCTGACCTTAATAACGCGTTAACGCAAATCATTTTAATGGCACTCATTTTATTAATGCACGATTAATGCAGCACGCATTTCGGTTTGACCATTTTTATTAAAACTATAAATAAATATAAAAAGGTGAAATTAAAACCTTCAACACACCAAATATTTATTCATGACATACTTTATTTACTCAGATATATGAAATAATTTAATCAATTAATCATTTAACGTTTTTTTACAGATGTGCCAAGTTTCAAGTCAAGCACCAAAATCTGCTATGACGCACACATCTGGCAATTACAACCGTATTTGCTTTTTTTTTTGACAACCCTGAAAAAAAAAACAATGATGAAAACAGAGAAGGCAAAAGAATTTAAAGAGCTTGATAAGTACTTTAGGTGTTTTGCCATTAGGTGAAGGGGCGTGTCCCTAATTTGCATATAGGTATAAATACAAGTTCAGGGTAAAATTTTAGGTGCTCAATTGTTTTTTTTTTTTGCCTATAAAAAAAATCTAATGGTATTTTAGAAAGAATGCAATTATTTTATAAAATAATTATTTATTTAAAAAATGTATATCATCGCATAGTCCATTACACATATATGAAATTATTTTATTAATGATGAAATATCATCTGTTATGTTTATATGTTTAATATTAAATCTGTCACACCAAGCAACCAAATGAACAAATTTGGAAGATATAAATATTTAAAAGTGAGTTAAAAAATTTTACAGGGCAGTTTTGCTCAGGAATTAAATGATTATTATTTTATTAAAAATAATGAATAAAATCACGAATAAAAAAATGCATACTTTGGAACATGTTCTCTGGATGTACTGAATATATTTAGGTGTCATGCATCACATTTCAGTAAACAGCTGAAAGGTTAAGTGGAAAAACAAAACCTGTTTAGAATACAGAATGAATATTAAAATATTTAAAAACTATTACGACAATAAAACTACTACTCATACATATTAGAAATACCAAAATATTTGAGCAAGGCTAACTTGGCAGTGGATCAAAAAAACGTATGCCTTTATGACTCCGTCTAAGGAGATCTGAGAAGATCCTACACTTATCTCCAGGTATGTCTATAGCAGCTTTGCGATGGAAGGTCTGGAGGAGGTTTTAGTTCCATTTCAACAGCTGACAGCTAACAGTGATTAAAGCTTTATCCTGTGCTATAACTACATTTCCAGGCTTTCCCGCTGAACGTTTTGAAGGCAGAGCCTCGGATGTGCCTGGAGAATGCCAGCAGGGCGTCGTTGCGTCAGCTCGGCCATGCCCAATCTGGATAGGTCTGATTGAGGAGATGTCTCTCTTCTCTTTGACACATGAGGCCGTTAGGTTCCCTCCGCTTTGTTCTCCTCTGGTTTGGGATCAGAGTCTGAAGAGCTCGAACTTTTCCCTCCGTCATTCCCATCACCTTAATTGAAAAAGATTATATAAAGAGAGATTGAGTAGAAAGACATTTTTAAAAGCACTGATCCACCCAATAGTTCATACCTACAACCTATTGAAAGTTCTGCTGAAGTTTGTAATAAATACACTTTAAGGTGCTTATTTGTGGTTTTGATTTAATTTGGATGATTTGCTTTAAAACTAAATATGGGAAGATGGTAAATGTTTAGTTTTTTAGCTAACATCATAAACACAATCCACAAGCAACCTTCATCCAAATCTATTACAATGTGCAACCCTGGGAACCCTGGCTGCACCTCGCACCATCTATTTAAATGGGTTGCAAGTTTACTATAAATCCACCTAAAGATTATAAAGAATCTGCAGCATAGTTAATAAAAATAAAAATAAAAACTGTGGAAAACAGTGGATGTGGTCTTAAAAATAACCATAAGCTCTACTAACCCTGGAGCATCAGGACCAGAACAGTAGGTTGAGATTGTTGAGATCACTTGCCTGTTTTGTTGACATTGATCTGAGAAAGCGTCTGCGAGAGTCCACTCACGTCCAGTCCTCCTGATTCCCCCAGGATGTCATGCACTGCATTCCTTCTGCCCGTCCTTCCAGAGGCTATGAAGTTTTCATAGGTTGCCTCACCATCAGTCATATCTAATTTATTTTAACATAGCAGTGGCTGTGGGATAAAGAGAGAGAGTAAGCCAGATCAACTAAACAAAGACAAATTCAGAAGAACAATTTTGGAAAACGAGTCTGGAAAATTATGAAGACTCTTTCCATAAATAGGAACATTATTACAAATGAATGAATGAATTACTATGAGATCACACGCTCTCTGATTCTGTACTGAAACATGTTAGCAAATTTTACCCAAACACTCACACAATCACTGTTAGGAAGTTTTACTCTCTAGCTCGAAGGACTAATTGTAAGGGAGTTTCACTATCTGTTGTGCGCTGATCAGGAGATCGTACTCGTCCCAGCGGGTCAGTAAAAAACACGGTACAGGATTCAGAACACTAAACTTTAGTGGGTTTAGAATTGATCGTGTGTGATTCTTGCTGTCAATTGCTACTGTTCGGTAGGTTGCGTGATGTCGAATGACCACTGCTGCTCAGTGTTTTGGCCTTTTATACTCTTGATGTGGAACGGTGCACTGTATGGTGGCCGAGAAGTGCAAAACACATTAACAAAACCCAAAAACAAAAAAACAAATGCAAAAACAAAAAACAAATCCGAAAAGAAAATAACAAATACAAAACCGAAATAACAAATGCAAAAACAAATTAAAAAACTAAAAAAACAATTAACAAATCCAAAAAAAATAAAAAATTCAAAGCCACCGTAGCACTGTGATGTCAGAGGTAACTTCTCAGTCATTATGTCAGTGGTAAACTGTGTCTCCCTCTAGTGGTGAAGCGTGGAAATACAACTGAATGGGAATCCTTTACTACAATCACAATCAACCTGACCAACACTATAGTGCACTAAGACACCGCTCTAATCCACTGGAGTTGGATTTACAGGGATTAGAAGTATCTCACACTGTGACCTTTGTAATTTCTTCCTTCGATACTGTCTCCCAATTGGGGTCTGTATCTGCACCAGTGCTGATGTTTACAGCTCGGCTCTGTATTTCATAGCGACTTTTTCCACACCCAAATACAATTGCTTCCATTCTGTGTTTAAAAAAAATAAAAAGAAAAAGAAAATAATTAAATTTACAATCCTGCCTTCTTCATATTCATCTCTACTGTACCTGTAGTGTGTGTGATTACCCTGAACAAGAATTCCAACACATTCAATAATACAAGTCTAAGGCCAGATGTGTGTAGTTAAAGATAATTACAAATTCGATATTTCATAGTGTAACACACTCAGGTACAACATTTTAAACCCTTTTTTTCTTAGTTGTTTGTTTGTTTACTTCCCACTTGCACCTATTTAAAATCTGTTTATTCTGTATGTATGTTATTATGAATGTACACTGTATGGCCAAAAGTATTGGGACACCCACCCTTTCAATTCATATGTGCTTTTTCCCCAAACTGTTAGAAATAAGTTTGAGGCACACAGCAGTACAGGACATCTTTCCAATACGAAAGAATTTCATTTTCAATTGAACTAGGAGACCACAAACCTGTTCCAACATGACAACGTCCCTGTGCACCAAGCCAGTGGAAGATCTAACAACCCTATTGAACACCACTAGGATGAATGTGAACGCTGACTGCACCCCAGGCGTCCTCTCCTAACCTACATCAGTACCTGACCTTACTAACACCTTTTGATCAGAAGGTCATGAGTTCAAATCCTACCACTGCTGAGCCATTGAGCAAGGCCTTTAACCCTCAACTGCTCAGTTGCATGAGCTCTGGAAAAGCACTTCTACCAATTGCTGTAAATGTATTGGAACATCTTCCCAGAAGAGGGGAGATCATTAATGTGAATTTTTAATGGCATTTAGACATTAAAACCAATTCTCATCCCGATTCTAAACATTAAATATCCAGTGACAAATATTATATTATATTATTAATTACATGATATTATATATATTTAGACTGAAGATCACAGTGGCAATGAGAGAAAAAGGTCTGGTTTGTTTCTGCAGTATCTTCTTGTCTTTATGAGAAGCTCTGAGCTGCAGCAGTGCCGCACCCAGACAAACTCAGCCGCTATAATTAGCGCCTGTCACCATCATCATCGCCGGCGACGCGATCAGTCTCAGCTGTCGAGTTGGAAACGGTGTCACAGGGCAGATAAACAGTCTGAAGGAGGTCAGCAGTGTGGATCAGCGAGAGTACTGACGAGAAGAAAAGTGTTGGACTTTACTCATAAATGAAACAGATGCTATGAAAATATTCATCCTACTTTTTCCACTGCTGCTGAAGTTTCATTCTGTAATATCTGTCTTAGCGTTAGCGTTAGACGCTAAACAGGGTGCACATGCGTGCTAATTTGCTAATCCAGAGTCCCAAACATCCATAAGTATTTTAATTTTAACATTAAAACTTCAAAAATACATAAGATATTACAAATGTATATTTGGAAAGAGTCTCCCTTCCAGGGCAGGGATTTGTAACAGGCTGAGGTAAATGTAAAAGTTCTGAAATTTATTGTTCATTGTTATTGGAAATATTGATTATTTCACAAAAAAAGACATCTAGAGACAGTGTTTCATTTATATATAAAGCAGCTCTTCAATTATTAGACCAAAATTTAACCTCAAGCTGATTTCACACGATCCGACAAAATGAACCCGTCTGATACAGCATTCACCTGAACTGAGCCAGATACAAACTATAAACACCACAGTTTCTTCTCTCGACATCTGTTCTTCTCTCTACCGCTACACTAAATAAACAAAAGTATTAGGACACCTGAATTTTACAGACATATGAGCTGCTTCTTCTTCGATATATCTGAATTCTGTCTGTGAAAACTGTACAAAAGGCTCTATTTATTAGTAATTACCAAAATGTAAATAATTAATTTAAAGCTGGATTGTTATAACTGAGCAAGTCCAAGATTTTAAACCATTTTTGACACAATAAAGTGTTTTTAATGTTTTTCTTTATACTTCTGTATTTCACAGACATGATCTGGGACATTCAATTCCACCCAGAAAGTTTTAAATGATCATCGAAAAATCACATATTTTTGTTACTGAGTTGAATTATTAATCCACCAATCATCACCTTAGTGCTTCTTATCGTTATCTTTATTACTCATTTTTCTACCAGTGGTACCTCAGTGGTCAAGGCTACAGATTACTGATCAGGAGCTTAGGGGAGGAGGCATGATTACATTTCTTCATTATGATCTTGAACACATTCAGTTATCTGAAAATCTGTGTGAAATAATGCAACTGCAGAAAATAATCCTCTCAGAACATCACAACATGGACAGAAGAGAAAAATAATCCACAGTCAGATACTGGATGATCTGCTTTATAATCACATTGGAGTTTTGAAGGAATTCAGTATTGTTTTGAAGGAAACTGCAGCACTGTGATGAGGTCAAATCCAGAGCTGAGGGATCTGACAGACAAAAATCATACATTCGTATGAACAATGTCCTAAATATATGGACCATGAAGCGATCTGTTGACTGTCGCCAGCAAAATCTTTAAAAAAATTTCCTCATCTTTTAAAACTGTTCAAGAGTCACGCAGATGTCGACCGATGGTGAATTTTACCGATATCGATATCGAGGTTTGATAATAAAACTAAATACAATACTGATTTATAAAAATATGCTAAATGAAATGAATATGAATATATTAGTTAATAAATATATTTATATAATTAATAAACTATAAATATAATGTATAGGGCTGCAACGACTAATTGAGTTGAGTTTGTGTGGGATGGAAGAACGATGGATGAAGGTGAAACATCAGCACGGTAAGCAAAAACTGTAAATACTCATCATGTGAAAAATGGGATAGTTTAATAAAGTGCTACTGCGTAAACTGTTGTAACTTCGGGACAGTCGCACTGGATTTGTTTTGTCATGACTTGCGAGCATCAGGTTGCGCACTCAGCTCACGAGCGACATCGTGATGATTCAATTCAAACGGTGCAACCAGGACTTCCAGAAATCCGTGTTCTTCCTGCTCTCATTGTCCTGACTGAATGAAACCAATCAGACGCCTTCCTGATGGTACTACATGATGGATAAGTATCTGCCCGTATTTAACATCATTAATCCCTGACTAAATCTTCAAATCATTAATCCAACCATCTACAAACTCACAGGAAACCTCCACCATGCTTCACTGTTGGCTGCAGACACTCATTATTGTACCACTCTCCAGCCTTTCAGCAAACAAACTGCCTCCTGCTACAGACAGATATTTCTGATATATTCTCATCAGTCCAAATCACTGCTGCCATTTTTCTGCACCCGTTTCCATCTTCATGCACAGCTGAGTTGCTTAGACTTGTTTTCATGTAGAATGTATGGCTTTTTTTGCCACAGTTCTTCTATAAAGACCACTTCTGGCCAAACTTCTCCACACAATAGATGGTGTACTTGGACATCGTCTGACGTTGAAGGGAAGTAAGCATGATATCTCTTTCATCCACTGCATTAAGTTTCCTTTGGCCAATCACCATGTCTACAGTCCTCAACATTGCAGTTTCTTTGTGATTTTTCAAAATACCTTGAAGAGCACATGTTAAAACCTCAGTCTCCTTTAAAATTTTTGCCTGAGAAAGAGATTACTGATGCAGTAGAACTACCTTGTGTCTTATTGCTGTGCTCAGTCTTGCCATGACGTAGGACTTGTGACATGAATCTGTTTTCCACACCCTCACCCAAGCCTCCTCTACACAGCTGTTTCTGTTTCACTTAGCATTAGCACCTGCTTGGTAGAACTGGTGAATCTTACACCTGCTCCTACAAAATTAGATTTCTCTTCTGTTCATTTGCTTTCTATTTTATTAATTTATAACGAAATTAATAATTATGAATGATGAATATTATATATATATATATGCTGAAAATATACAGTGGTGAGGTTTTCTATATAACATTTATGAAAGGAGTTTCCAGTGTCAGGGTGAAGCTGTGACTTTATATTTTCTGACATAAACATAACACCTCCGTCTCACCGGCAGCTTCTTTCTACTCAGTCTATCGTGATACATATCGTAATGTCAAGTATCGTAGAATACTTTTATCGTATCGCCCAGCTCTACTAGAGATCGCATGACACGACATCATTTATTTCCCGATACGATACTGAAATCTTGACTGTCTGATACCCGTACGCATTTGATCTCTTTCTATCTCTAAACCACTAAAGAGTTCACAGATTATAAATAAAATAAAATCTTAACAAATAAAAATACTCCAGGTCCAAAAATACAGTAGACTATAAGACTACAATGTAAGCCTTTTTTCGCAATAAATTTATTTAATAGTTGAAAGGGAAGTGATGAGGTTACAGCAGCTCCATTCCCTTTGGCACATGAAGGCTTATGCCAGGCCTGTGCCCAAGGCAGCATCATTACTGGTACCACCTTCTCTCAGAATGAGAAGTAAGTACACTTCAAGGCTCTTCTCTGTTCTGGCACCGAGGTGGTGGAATGAACTTCCCCTAGATGTCCGTACAGCAGAGTCCCTGACTATCTTCAAGCGACGATTCAAGACTTACCTCTTCCTGAAACACTTAAATTAGCACTTTCCAAGTTTGCGTTGTAGAATTCAAGAGTTATATTTATATTAAGTTTGTAATCTTGCGTACCAGTGTAGATTATTCATTGCTAGAGACTCAAAAGCACTTTTGTACGTCGCTCTGGATAAGGGCTTCTGCTAAATGCAGCAAATGTAAATGTAAATTACAAAGCACTTTTTATGAAGCTGTTATGTAAACCGTTATAGCGCTTCATGGCACGCAGAACAGCACACAGAGCATGCATGTGTTTATCCTGGAGTATAAGCTCATTGTCTGAATCTCAGAAAGCATTGATGGCTGATGAAGGATCTCACACAGAATAAACCGGAGAGCAGGCGCATGACATGTCCAATCATCTGCACAGTACAGTCTCTCACTCACACACATACACTCTCTCACACCCTCAACCACTCTCTCTGTCTCTCTCTTACTCACACACACACTCACACACACCGCACACACACACCGCACACCGTTCCTAGGCTCATGTCATACCTACCTGCCTACCCTTTAGTCTCTGCTTGATCTCCTTTAAGCTTCTCTCTTTACAAAAGCTCAGCGCCTACAGTGGGCTGCCTGCACTGGGATGCCAGATTGAATGGATTCACCCTTTACTGGTGTCTATTTTTATCCTGTACCCTGTAGAATTCCCCTAAGCCGGATAAAAGATCCAGCCTGAACTGTTTGCATACTAATCTTATAATCATGTAATATAATATAACCAGCACATGCTCTCCAACATCCGTGAGTAATTCTATCAAGAGGGCGTGTCACATTTTGCTTTGATTGTTCCCTACATTACCCACAATGCCATGCTAAGAGAGGTGCAGTGGGATTTAACCCTTGCTTCATCTCGAGCTAAAGAGAAATATGTGGGGGTGTTTTTATTCTCTTAACCGCTTTTCGCCTCGTTAGTGTTGATCACTTTCCAAAATTTCCAGCCAATTCCAACCTAAATAGAGTCTCTGCTGTAACATAATGGGCTGCAGTGCATTCTGGGAGTTCACTTCCAGTATGTTGCAGCACACCGACATCTTGCCACACCCTAAATATGATGCTTTATTAATTAGATTATGCAGTTAACTGTTTGATTTAACGATATATGAACTTTGTATTGTGTTTAGAGGAACAGGTGGCGTGCCGAACGAGTTCTTCCTACAGACACTTGAGCTTTTGTTGCGTCCTTCCTTCTGCATGACTGAAGAGCTTAACAATAGTGCCACGTCACTCAATAACTTACTTGTATCCTCAAACAAACACTGACGCTTCTTCAGCGCCTGCAGAGAGCATGTGTGCTCAATACGGTGACTGAAAAAGAGGCGTCAGCTGGAGCGAGGCCAGTAATATTCCTGCGTTCAACTTAAAGGGACTTCAGATGGTCTGAACTCCCTGTGAATTGTGTAACAAGGTTAAAAGAGGAGGAAGAACATGGACACCCACAGAAACGTGTTTTCTTCACAGCAAGCAAAAAGGCTGCTCTTAAGTATATAATGTTCCTGTATAAAAGAGCACTGCATCACAGACAGGAATCACATACAGTGAGAATGAATTTCATTACTAAAATATGAAACGCAGTAAACACAATCCAACACATCTACTTTCACTGCAGCCAAAGCAGCAGAAGCATCGATATGATGATAATTTGATATGATGATAACTCGATATGATGATAATGATAACATTTAACTGCTAACACCTTTACTAGCCCAAAACTTTATATATAAAAAAAGTATTTTTTTTTCAACTTCCCCTTAGACTTTCAGAATAAATAAGTGGAATGTATTTGAGTAGTTTTCTCAGGAAACACCCCCCCCCATTGAAAAGCGAGATTAATCATTAATCAGTTTTAACCAAACACATTTAGAGTTCGTTTAATAGTGCATTAATATTCATTAATCATAGCCAATCATGTATCGAGTTTCTTTAATAGATCATTAATATTCACGAATATTCACCAGATTCTCCATTGATTTGATCTTTGACTTCCGGTTCCTCTTCCATACTTTTTACCAATACGTCCTTGCTCTGGGAACGACCAATCGTATAACAGGATATTAACAAAAACCGGGAATGACCAATCAGAGATGAGGATATTGGAGCGTGGGGCGTGGTTTAGGGGAGGCTAGTGGAGACCCGTTGCTACAGCAGCATCTCCTGTTATCAGTGAGAGATGGAGGATTTTGACGGTAAATAAAAAAAGAATAAATTCCGAGTTATTTCGTAAAGGATAGTATTTAGATTGTTAACTAATCCAGTGTTCGGAAAACGTCGCGTGTCTGCTGTTTTCTGCTCGCTATCTTTTGTTTGGAGAACGAAACGGTCCTTCTATAAAAAAAAATACGCGTCGCGTTCTAATTGGTTTAAGACTCACTCGTTAAGTGCACTACATAGGCGACAGACACAGCGCGTGCACGCCCTATGTAGTGTCTATGTCTACGCTTTCTGAAAGTGTATTTGGAATCCGGGCAAGATTTCATCGTTTTGCTTTGATCATTTATGGGGGCGTGGCAGATTTTTGTGCAGTTTTTGAGCTACTAATTTATTATTATTATTATTATTATTTATTTATTTTTTTTAATTTACACAAATAAACAAAAGAGTAAATTAACTGCACTGTTTTTTTTTAAATCACGTGATACGTATACCTTTAAAGGGGTGAGTGCAAAAGTTTATGCACCCCAGAGACAGAACGAGGGTGTTATAATTTCTTTTGCATCTAGAAAACAAGGGGGGTACAAACCTTTGCACCATAAAGATCCATATGGTTCCTCAAGTATGGAACAAATTAAAAAAATACTTTCTGATATTTTGAGGGTTCTGGAGTTGACGTGTGCTTCTTCTTCTTTTGGCTTCTCCCATTAGGGGGCGCCACAGCGGATCATCCGCTCCATACCCCCCTGTCCTTTACATCTGCCTCTTTCACACCAACTACCTGCTTGTCTTTACTCACCACATCCATAAACCTCTTCCTTGGTCTTCCTCTTTTCCTCCTTCCTCATCTAATTTACTCATATGCTTGCATTTGACATCAAATCAGCAAAATATACAAATAATTACTACTAATAATAATATATTGTAAAAACAACAACAAAAAACAAAACACTGAATTTGTTGGGAAAATGTGCCACGCCCGGAAAATCACAGATTCTCAGTTTTGCATCTGTGTTTGTATAAAAATCTGAAAGCCTGATGGAATGCATCCTGGAGAACTGAAGTTAGTGCCTGGCGGTATACCGGTTCATATTGAATACTGGTGTTTATTTTGTTATGCTGTTATTAGAGTGTATGTCGCTTGCACAGCGTTCGGACGTGGCGTGGCGTGACACTGTTTGAGAGGGGTCTCTTTTTACTGTTGCACTGGTGAGGGTATGTGTTACTAAGCCTGACTGTAGTATAGAACATTGAAAGTTCCGAAACTGAAGCTGTAGAACGTGATGACAGAAGAACTTGTGCTAAAAAGAGGAGCTGTGTCTGTAGTCTGGAGGTTTTTCTGTTTTAAAATATCTGATAAAATAAAAAAATACTGTCATATGTTGTAAAGTTTTCCTCGATCCTCTGACCAACGGTTTCCTGCTCGCAACTTCCTCTCTGCTTTCAGTTCCGATTTACTGCAACCACAGTTTCAGTTATTATCCTGTCATATACAGCAGATGATCTGAGGATCTTTCCTGGCAACCTAACGCCTAAATTCATATTAGAAAAGGCACAACAGCATCTTTAAATCCTGAGGAGAATGTAGAAAGATCTTTTTAGACCTCAACAAGCTTTTATCACTGCATCATGAGTAGCTCCATCTCACATTGTTGTAGCAACTCCATGGTGTCTGAAAGAAAGGGTTTGCACGTCAGTGGGGGCCGAATGCCCCAGGAACTAAACATCTTCAGCAATGGAGATGTCTTCACGGATTCCTTTCATCCCAATACAAACTCCTCCAGCCAGGAGGAGATACAGGAACGTTTACACTTCTGTTAGATGTGCAACTGCACTTTATTATCTGTCTATCTATCTGTCTATGCATTGATCTGTCTGTCTGTCTGTCTGTCTGTCTGTCTGTCTGTCTGTCTATGCATTGATCTGTCTGTCTGTCTGTCTGCATGTGCATCTGCCTCTCTGGGTGTCTGTCTATCTGATCTATTTATCTGCCTGCCTGCCTTCCTCTTTGCCTGTCTGTCTGTCTGTCTGTCTGTCTGTCTGTCTGTCTGTCTGTCTGTCTGTCTGTCTGTCTATCACAGAGGAATAGAGTGTGCAGACTTTTTACTGTAAAGTACCTGTGTGCAGTGTGACTCGTCTGTGTAAATAATTTTATTCTCAACATGTCGATACTTTCCCGAAAGGAAACTCTGTGACGTGTACAGGTTTTGTGTCTGTGGTTTTGCTTTGAAGCGCAGTTTGTCATTAATCACTTTTTTCCTGAACCCGTCTATTTCTACATTACAGAATCTGTGGCCGTCAGCGAGGATCTGCTGCCATGCAAAGTGTGCGGGAGACGTTTTTTCTCAAGCGTCCTTGTGAGTATCATTCAGGGTGAAATCAGAGCCCAAAGCTGTTTTTTTTTTTTTTTTTCCTTCGATCTCTTCCTCATGATACAAGTTGCGGCACGGATGGATTCTGGCAACCGATTAGAAATCCCTGTACAGAAAAACACTCTAATCAAAATGCTCTTTGTCTTCAGTGTTCCTGTTTGATCGAAATCTTTGCACGATGCACACATCAGAGCCACTGAAAAGTAACTGTAAATGTAGAAAACAGATGCATTGTGATGAAGGACAGTTACCTGGAAGCTGATCCTTTTGTCTTTTAATAGAACTCTCTTTATTGCTCAAGCATATACTTTTCACAAATTCTCGCTCTATTAGAGCGTGACAGATCTTCACTAACATCAACAGTGTCAAACATTGAAACCGTGAGCCCTTAGGCGCTTTTAAAGCAATAACATTATGTGGACAAATATTGTGGACACCTGAGCATAAGATTTAGATATGCTTTTGAACATCCCATACCACGTGTTCCCATTTGCTGTTATAATAAGCTCCAGTCTTCTGGGAAGAGATTCCACAAGATTGAGAAGTGTGTTTGTGGAGATTCATTCAGCCAGAAGGTTGTTAGTAAAGTCAGGTACTGATGTAGGTGAGGGGTTGAAGAGGTTTCTGGTGTGCCATCAGTGTTTAGATTCATCCCAAAGGTGTTCAATAGGGTTGAAACTCTATAACAGGAGATCTTCCACTCCAAAGCATGTGAAGCAGATCTTGATGGAACTGACTTTGTGCACATGGGCATTATCATGCTGGAACGGGTTTGGGTCTCCTAGTTCAAGTGAAGGGAAAAATTCATGCTCCAGCATCCAAAGTCCTTGTGTGCCTCCGACTTTGTAAAGAACCACATACGGCTGTAAAAGTCAGGTGTCCCGAAACGTTTGTGTATGCAGTGTTTGCATCACGGTAGAACATGCTGAAAAGCTAGAACAACAAAATGTTTTAGTGCACCATGAACAAGAACCTTCTGGGGAACTTTGAGAAGGGGTGCTAGAAGCGTAGCACCCTGAAACAGAGAATGGAAACTTTTTCTTTTTAACTCAGATTTCACACACTTTTTGAAAATAATATATTTTTCTCTGTCTGTAGAAGAAGCACATGACCATCTGCCAGAAAAGTGCAGTGAAGAAAAGGAAGGTGTTCGACTCGAGCAGACAGAGAGCCGAGGGCACCGACATATCGACTGTGAAACCGCTCAAGCCAAGGGTGAGGACAAAACCTTCTTTTTTTTAAACATCCCATTCCACATTTAGATCCCATTTGCAGTTAAAATAACATCCACACCATGGGAAGATGTTCTACAAGATTTTTGAATGTGTTTGAGATTCAAGAGTAAAGTCAGGTACTGATGTCGGTGAAGTGAGGAGGCCTGGAGTGCAGCCAGTGTACACATTCAATACGTTCAATAGGAGTTGAGGTCTATAGCCGGAGATCTTCCACTACAACACATGTAAAGCAGATCTTCATAGAGCTTGCTTTATTTACAGGGGCATCGTCCTGCTGGAGCAGAGTCTCCTATTTCTAATGAAAATTCAATGTCGCTACATCCAAAGACGTCCTATTCAATTTTGTGCCTCCAAATTTTTAGGGGAGAACCACATATGGCTGGAGAAGTCACAGGCGTCCCAATACTTTTGTCCATAGAGTATAGATTTTAGATTTTTTTTTAAGCAGCATGAAATTAATTGTAGAGTAAATGTCATGGACATTCTTTCTGCCGTTCTTTGCTTCACCACATTGACGTCAGGAGTAATCCCCACAGGCACTGTTTGTACTGGTCCCTGTCCTTAAACATGTTTCTTCAAACAGCCTGAACCACCCAAGAAACAGTCCAACTGGCGCAGAAAGCATGAGGAATTCGTCGCCACCATCCGTGCTGCCAAAGGCCTGAGCCAAGTGATGAAAGACGGCGGCCCTCTTCCCCCGCCCCCACCTCCATCCTACGATCCAGGTAGAAAAAAAAACGCTTCTGAACCCGGGGGCTGAACCTGATCAGTAGTAGTAGCAATGCGTTTTAAAATTATTGAGGTTATAATCCTCTTGTTCTAGATTATATCCAGTGCCCATATTGCCAAAGGCGGTTTAGTGAGAACGCAGCCGAGCGGCACATCAAATTCTGCAAGGAGCAAGCGTCCCGCATTCCCAACAAGGAGAAATTCGTGGGAAATGACAAAGCCAAACCTCCAGCCAGGACACAGGTGAGTGTGTGTCCAGACTGTGTCCAGACTGTGTCCAGACTGTGTCTCACAGCAGTCAAAGGATATAAACAATCAATCAGACTTTTTTGTTTTCAGGAATATTTGGGAAACCTATTCGGAATCAAAGCGTGACCTGACATGAAAACTTTTTACTCACATGGTCATTAGTTGCATTTCAGCAGTGAGGTGCACCAGACAAGGCAGTCAGATCAGCAGTGATTAGCAAAAAACTGTTGTTACAATCTAAAAATGCATATGAAATGACATTAGATTTTTTATTAAATTCAATAAGAATGTCTGTCTGTTATGTCTGCTAGAGCAACTCTGAATGAACACACAAATTAATTAACTAATTAATTAACACAGCGAATAATTTGAATCGATTCTGAGGCCTGCTTCGATCGTATTTGCAGAATAAATAAACGTTTTGTACTATTCTGAAATAATAACTATAATCTCTCTATCTGCAGTGCAAGCCTGCCCTGGTGAAAAAAGCAACTTCTGTAACTCCCACATCTTCCGTGTCTTCCACTCGCCTACCTCAGCGTCCAACCTACGGACAGGCCAGAGGAAGCGGTATGGACCGAACCTTTCAAACCAGTCTAACAGCAGAGCATTGTAAAAGTTTACAAGCCACACACACACTGGCGTGTTTGATAAACGGCAGTATAAAGGCAGGCAGCAACATGATACGGGGCATTCATTTCCTAACATCATCCAAACAGCAGCTTAACTGTATCAAACGTTTCATAAAGCAAACCTGGCAACCTTTTTTTCTTTGTTGTCATGGCAACATCTGCAGGCTTTGTTTTTCTTCTTTCCTACATGTAAACTTTTTACACTTACCTACATGTGATTTTTCGACTTTACTACATTAGATTTTCTACAACTTTTCTCTAAATGTCAGTTTTCCTACTTACAGGTAAACTTTTCTACTTTCATATATGTGAACTTTTCTCCTTTTCAGCATGCAAACATTTAAAGCTTCGACATTTTTAAATATCTATTGAGTTTTTGCATCAAAAGTGACGTGTAAAACAATTTACGATAATCACTGTTTATTATATTGATGATCTTCAGTTTTAAAACTGGCTGAAAATTTGCTTTTCCAGGGCATCAGACAAAAAAAATTAGGCAGAGTTGGACAGAGATAGAGACTGTTTGGAAAAAGTCTGATATAAATTTTTTAATGATGCGGAATTTAATTTAATTTAAGCGGCGCATGCGTCTCAATTTATTACATCAACAAATGATGTGATTGGCCAATCCTCACAGAACACGCACATAAAAAGTCATGTTTTGCAAATTATTCTGTCACGACATGAGCAGGTGGCGATCTCGGCAAAAATATTACACGCAATTTATTATTTATTTTAATCGAATGAAAGCCCTGCTTTCATTTTTCATGAACTTTCTTCAGGAATTTCTGGCACCAAAAGTCCTGCAGGCTCAATGAAGAATGTAAATGCTTCAGCTTCTTTTTCTCCGTCTCGCCCAGTCTCTGGTGGAGTGACCGTACCTCCTGGGTAAGGCCTGGCTCACACTCCAGATGTGACTACAAACCTGCATCTGTGAGCTCGTTATTGTTTTTGTGTTGTTTTAACCCTGACCCCCATGTGTTTAGGGACAAACCTAAAGGCGTGGTTGCTCCCAGTTCCTTGAAGAGCACGACCTACGGAGGAGGAACGAATAAAAAGATGATGTACAGTGCTAACAGCTATAATTCAAGGTAGCACCATCAATAAGAGATTATTTAAAATGCATATGAATGCGGCGTGATCTGGAAATCGTACAGTGTTGATCACTTTTCTATAATTACTTGCCGTTGTTATAGGAAATGTTTTATTGCTTAGTTATTGTTTTATAAAAACCACAAACACTGATTTATGATCTGAGAGATACAGTATATGAGCAAAAGTTTTGGGACACCTGATTTAAATTTTTACCACAAAGTTAGAGGCTTTTATACAATTCTATATGATGCTTACATTTTCCCTTCACTTCAAGTTAGAGATCCAAACCTGTTCCAGCGTAACAATGTGCACAAAGCCAGCTCCATGATATGCTTTACATGGGTTAGAGAGGAAGATCTCCACCTATAGAGCTATAAACCCTATTAAGCACCTTTAGGATGAAACTCTGACTGTACCCCAGGCCTCCTCAGCTCACTAACATCAGTACCTGCCATTGTGGATGAATGAGCACAAATCTCCAGAACCACACTCCAAAATCTACCCAGAAGAGAGCAGGTTATTATAACAGCAAATGGAGACAAAATGAAATGGAATCTTTTAAAAAAACAAAAACAATAATGCTCTTACGCTCAGGTGTCCACATGATCGTTTAACATCATCTTGTCATCAGCTCAGCCCTAGAAAGGCATCATGGTCATGTTCGTTGACTTTTAGAAGAAAACGTGTCCAGTGACATTTGGTGTAACTGAGCATAATTTCTGCTTTTCCCTGCACTACAAACTAAAAGCCTTAAAAAAACAAAACAAAGGCATCTCGGGTGCAGGCTGGAAACTTGAAGGGGTGAATTAGAAGATTGATTGTTCTACTACTCGAGTTAAAGCGCTGAATGTTAATTGCAGTGTTAAAGTGCAGCTTTTGTGCTCAGTTCACACTCCACCGACTGTTCCCTCACTTCCTATTCCTTTTCGTTTTTATTTTTTTTAGGAATGAGGTGAAAAATGACAATGGGATGGACTATTCCACAAAGGGGAACAAGTTCTGTCATGAGTGTGGAACCAAGTACCCAGTGGAGTCGGCCAAATTCTGCTGTGAATGCGGAGTGAGGAGGATGTGCTTTTAGAGACACAGAGAGAGACACAGATAGAGAGACACAGATAGAGAGACACATCTTTTAATGCTGAATCTCCCACTTTCCCAACTGTTACAATCTTGCCCATGAATTCCAGCCTTTCTATATTTATCAATATGCTTATATCTATATTTTTGCCTTGTTTTTATTCCAATTTGTGTTTATTATCGAAGTGCAATATGATGAGCTACTGATCTTTTTTCTTTTCTTTAAGAATTAGCCCTTTTCTGAATTGATAAAAAAACAATGTATGTATTTCAAACCCGATATCACCACCTCCATTTCAAAGCAGGAACAATCTGACATGGTATTGTGAAATTTAATTTGTATTTTTTTTTTTTTATTATGCGGTTGCAATTAGATTTTTTTATATTGTTTATTTTGTTTTATTAGTAATTCTTATTTAGTTCCTCAGTCGCAGCTTGATGACGATTCGTAAGAATTCATATTCGGATGAATACGCTTGAAATCGCATAGCAAAGCTTTTTTCACTCTATGCAGAAAATCGCTTCACAGCCCTTGAAGACCTCTATAAGCCCGTCTTCTGCTGCTCCTCAGCTGGTACATAATGTAAGATGAAGCACCCGTATATAATCCCCTCCTGATTAATGACCCTGTTGTGCTGATAAAGCGGAATACTACAGCTGGTTTATGCTTATGATCATATGAGACAGAGCGGGTACGAGGCCTGCTGACCGAGTGCGTGCGTCACAGTAATGTAACACGAATAAACGTTCATCCACGTGAGACTGGTGTGTGTGGAGTATTTGTTTACTCTTATACCACAGCAATCTTTTGTCCATGTACCCCGTATAGCCACATTTCATATCTTGGAATGCTGCAGATGTCACCACAACTGTCTTTTCTTTCCTAAAGACCTCCATTTGAGATACTGAAGATAACTAGATTTTTTTTTTTACATTCGTAATTTATAAGCTTTATCAGGAAAATGATCCAAAACAGCACAAGTGTCTGTGGTTATGTGAAGACACTGACTAGTCTTCCCATTCACGACAGATCTTCATGAAGATCCGCCTCCCAGAAGCTACCGCAGCATAATTGTGTGTCTACAGCAAAACTGATCGAATGGAAAACACTACTGGGTTGTGTATCTGTTTAAACCCTGATTTCCCCCAATAATTTGTCTTGGTAGTGCAACTTGTTCAGAGAAAAAAAAAAAAGTGCTGTCTGCCCTCTTCCACATACTCAAGCTGGTTGCTATGGTGATTCCACACAACCGAGCCAGAGCTAACTTTGGGATTTGCAGGGTTTTGATGTCAGGTCTTTTTTGCTCGCAACCTCACCATGCTTATTTTTATGTCAAAACGCCAAGATAAACCCAAAGATTTTATATAAAAATATATTTATTCACAGAAAAGATGCGTAATACATAATAAAGAAGCTCTTGGAGTGTCCAAAACAAATGTGTTCTATCTAGGAACTGACAGAACTCTCGGTGTAAGTGGCAATAGTTCCTGTCTTAAACCGAGATGATTCGCCATAGCGAGAAAAACAGGGTGGATATCCACGGTTGGGGAAAAGAAAAACATGTCCATAGCTGCGTTCGGCCGATCAGCGGGAACGGATCGCTCTCCATTTCATTATGAATGTATGTCCTCTCGTATACAAGGTGCTGTCCAAAGCCTTGGAAGGAAGCCATGCTTCTCAGTTTTACTTATTATTGATAGAGTAATATATTATAAAATTATAATGATCACTCTGTAATCCTGTTGCCCCGTGCTTACTAAGCCGAATTATGTTGTTCGTACGCATTCTGGATCGTCGTGAGCAAACGTTTCAGTTTGCAATACTTCTTGTGTAAAGACTGCGAATCGGGCCACTTCACTTCCTGCTTGAAGAAGAAAAAAAAAGAATTAAAACCAAACAAAACAGAGTAAAGACTGCACATGCTACTCGTCAGAGAATGTCTCACCTGATGTCTGGAACATGGACATCCCAGAGACTCGCCTATGACCTTCACAAGTTTCTGCAACTCGTTTTGCAGATGACCGTGTATGTCCTTCGGCAGACGGGTGCAGGACACGGTGCTGATGCACTCGATCGGCTGTAACTGCATCCATATGGTGGAGGAAAAGGCATTGATTAATCGTCTATAACAGCAGATATGACCACAGTGCAACAGGAATTTGCAAGCTTATGAATTAATCAAGGCGATCGCTCTGATTGGCTGAATTACAATTTATTCGTTTGCTGGGATGTTCAAGTTTAAGAGACTAAAATCTTGTGTAACTGTCGCAATTTTATTGCTCTTGTATATCACAAAACCACAACCTTGTGCATCATATGACAGAAATTCCAACAAATAGTATTTTAATTCTGATTTTTGATTGTAACACGTATTACTTTCAGACACTAGGGGGAAGCAGACATCAACTCACTTCTCAGAAGGCCTGTAATAAAACTCCTATGTTGATAAAATAGTAAATGCTGAAGTCTTGTAAGTGTCTAAAAAGAATTGAAACATGCTGTGATGTGGTTGTAGTGATGCCATACACAGATTTAGCTCTGAGTCATCTTAGTGTTTCCTAATTTCCATGATTTCAGTTGTTATGATGACGATTCCATGGGAATCGGTGAAATTGTTTTCCTTGGTTTTTTAATGTTTTTTTTAAACGATTTATCAGTTTCGTTCATAATTTAAGAAATATTCACATGTAAACTTCCTGAAAAAGCATTGAAATCAAGTTTTGTAAACCATGTCATACTTACACTCTGACACACATGTTTTCTTTCTCGGCTTTTCCTGACACACGGGTTTTCTTTTACCTGTTTCTGAATACTCAAGTTCTGTGAAAAGGAAACAAGCTGATTTTAATAGTTTAATATTGTTACTTATGTCTTTAATACATGAAATGTCTGCAGCTCTAAATCTTACAATGTTCTCTAGCTGCAGCTGAATGATATGCTGATAATTCTGAATGATTTCCTCTTTGGTCTTGGTGCTTTTGCAGGACAGGACGAGAGGTAGAAGGAGAAACACCAAAACAGGAGTGCCAAGAAGATGCTAGAAATGAAATCGAAAACAAAAAAAATCAGTAACTATCTCCAGGCTCCAATGCTAATTCATCGCGTAGTACCACTGTACGTTTTCCTCAAAATTGTGTGAGTACCTTCTTTCAGCATTTAAGCTTAATTTAAGATCCTATTAGAAGTCAATTAAAAATGTAAAGATACAGTACACACTCAGGATGCGTATAAAATAACATTCAGTGTATTTCCAAACAAAATTAATTCGATTTTTTTACACATCATTTTAAACAAATCATATACAATCCTGGTGAAGTGGAGCCAAAATGAACTCTCTTCTTCAAAACACACGTTTGCCCAAAGATAAAATGCACGCTTGCTTGACAGATAATATCCAGGAACTTTATTATTAATATCCTTGTTATAGCTCCTTTACTAATGAATCATACTAGTTTCATTTTAGACTTCCTTTGTTGTGTTCACTGAGTCACCAATCCGTGTACCACTTTACTGCAGAACCAAATATTTTACCTGATCAATCTACCTGGGTGGAGTTGGGTCTAAAAAAAATCCAGCGTGTTTCAGCCTGGAGAAAAATGTGTCGTGGACCAGGGTTATCAAAACAGTTGAATCAGGTTCTAGACTTTTGTTTTTGTGGAAGTGGTAGCTCAATGGGTTCGGCCCCCTGTTACTGGTTGGAAGGTCAGGGTTCAAGACGTAGTATCTACAAGCTGCCACTGTTGGGCCTTTGAGCAACACCCTTAACCCTCTCTGCTCCAGGGGTTCTGAATCATGGCTGACCCTGCCCTCTGACCCCAGCCTCCTAATAATCTTGAGTATGTGAAGGAAGAATTTCACTGTGTAATAGTGTATACAGTATGTGACAAGTCTCTTTCTGTCTCTTCTCTTTTCCTCCATTAGAATCTCATAAAATAACCTTGAGATGATCTCAGCTTGGTTCGTTTGGTCAGACCACTTCATTTGTGGTAAGATCTCGAGGCTGGTTGTTACTAACCTGCACAGCAGCTTCATCAGCAATGGAAAAAAGTGAAGAAAATATTGAATTGGTTGCTAGTGGAGAAGTACGTATTGTTGTGTAGCAACAGGACGGACCTGATAGAAGCTGATAGAAGCATCGTACGTTTAAACTTGCCATGCTTTCAAGCTTCAGTAGTAATAACAGTAAAGCAGCAGTACTGAACAAGAGTTACTATGTGTAACTACTGCACTTGAAATCATGTCAGCATTTCAGTTTGTCCTTCCAACCTCTGACTTATGTGAGGGTGAAGTGTTGGCCTTTGGCAAGAAGCATGCGTTTGATGAGGTTTTTTGATTCTGCACCAAAAATTCCTTTTCTTTCATTATTTTGTGTTTTCTTTCTTTCCCTCCTCCAGTCCTTCCTGCAATTTCCACTTTCACTACAATTCCATTTCTGCTCTCTCTCTTTCTCTCTCTCTTCACTCACTCTCTCTGCTTTTTCATCCACCATCACCAAATCACTGCATGCGTGACATTCTCCAATTCACTGATGATCCTAAACATGTACAACCCAAAAGAAGTATTTAAACATGTCTCGAAAGGTTATCAGGTGCCTCCTTATTCCTAAGCCTGGAGCTGTTATTGAATCCAGTAGATGATTCGATGAGATTTACACATCATCACTTTTATTTTCACAATGAATGCGCAGTAGCCCCACTGTCGCTCTCAAACTCCAGGATTATTTGGAAAAGCAAATCACAGCACCGCATTCATTCGCTTTCGTTATTACTTTCCTTTCTTGTAAACCCTCTTTCCTTCTAACTGTAATAATTACTGATAACTCACTGGGATTTCCCCAAAATGGTAGTATAAATAGGCTACAACCTGTTCCCTTTCCGTTTCGCACTTTATATGGTATGGCACACACGCATGCACACACCGTGTTCACACTCTTACACACGCGCACTTTCCTATAGAGGTAGGCGCGCGCTCCTCCACGGCAGTAATACAGGTAAGGTTATTACGCATCACTTTTATTTAATTTTTATTATTATTATTTTTTTATGTCGAGACAAAACTCTGACTTGCGACTTACCATTTGTCATTTTTGGTCCATGTTCACACTCCTGAATGATTCGTACCGAAGTGCTCTCCAACTGGACAATCCAAATCCATGCATGGAGACTACATTTTCTCACTTTCTTTATCTTAATTTGCGTTATTTAAATTCCTCCTTCGGTGGATGTTTTGTATATTATTGATGCGCTGTTTCTGTGCGTATTGTCCCCAGGTAGAGAGAAAGAGAGAGAGGGAGAGAGAGAGAGAGAGAGAGATCAACTCGCTTCGGTTTTACTTGCGCGTTTTAGAGTCGCGCGTTTCGGCGCTGTTATTAAGTTTCCGCCCCTACAGCGTTGCCAGGTACTAAAATTAAAAGTGTTCCCCAAAAAAGTGTCGGATTTCAGACGGAACGGTCGTGATTTCATAATCTAACCGCGACCAAGAAAAAAAGGAGAAGAAGTAAAAGAAGAAGAAGCCGATCGGACGCCGCGTTCAGGGGAAAAAAAAACAAAAACAAAACACCAAACCGAAACGCACCGTGTAATGTGACGTGCCAAACTATGACGTCAGCACAGGTGGTTGATTAGTGGCATCGAAGTGCTAGCGCGCGCGCGCGCTCGGACCGCGACCGACCTGCGCCACGTGCACGCGTGTAGCGCGCCTCCGGTTCCACCGAATTCCTCGGGTGTCTGAGCGCGGATTGTAAAGTCGTGCATGAATGAATTTAGCCTGGTCCAAATCCTATACACCCTGCTCTATATAGTGCACTATTTTGAGCTTTCACATTCAATTGGCTAGCAAGACCTCCATAACAGCCAGCCCATAACGCATTATAATGTACAGGGAACACGAACAGCATTACAGACAGGAGAATTTATTAGTTCTCTGGAAAGGCTTCAAAAACCTCTTTCCCAGCCACTACTACCCCAGCCATGATAATTCACCTGCCCCAAACTAATGTTTCTTTCATTTTCTCATTAATGACGCGTATGCAGGGATTTCGATTCACTGAATCGATTCTTTCGAACAGCACATCAGAAGTTGTCTGATTCGAGTTAGAGTCGTTTGATTTGATTCACCGCCCAGAGCGTCTTACAGAAATATTATTTTCTCACTGTTTTGATTTACTGTAAACTAAACATTCTGCTGTCATTTGTGATTAATTTTTATATGAATAATATTTATGACTGAACAAGAGACTCTAATGATGTCTGGCTAAAAGTATTGTCAGGAACAAACAAAAAAAAATATGAAACGCTTCAAACAAACACCTGGTAGAATTAGGTAAATTAATTAGAAATGAAAGCAAACTTTGCCAAGAACGTTAACCAAGTAGTTTAATATAAGTCTTTAATATAATAAATTTAGTTTTACATCATTTGCTCTTGAGGAAACATTTGTACATTTGACTCCTTCTAGGTGTTTGTATTTATAGGAAATTAATTGTTGAGATTTGCATTGCTGCATGAAAATAGCAAACTATCCAGCTTGTAATGTTCCAATGAGAAATTATTGGTAAGAAAATAAACAAGAATTAAATAAACATGTCACTATTTGCTATCATTTCCTTTTAACCTGAGGGAAAAGGCCAGGGTCAGGTACATTTACTAACTCGGTCTTATTGTACACAAGGGTCCAGTCATATTCATAATTGAGATGTTTGATGTAAAATGAATGCATACAGGTCTAACACATCTCTGGGTGTACAAAAGGTTCCAAAAATGTAGTTTTTTTCTCCATAATAAAAATGAGTCATCATTTGGTTATGTGCCACACCTGATGAAGTCCATCAAGGGCCTGATAACAACGTTTAAATGGAAGCAGAACTGACTAAGAAGGGAGAGATCTAACAGCATTTATTTAATTCGCGCTAATTTTCTGACAAACAATTTATCACTAGAGAATTTAAATATTTAGTAATTTAGTCTTTAATACTGCTCACCATGGCTATTACAGCAATGTCTGGTCAGTCTGGCCGTTCTCCTCTTACTGACCTCGCTTAATTATTATTTATTAATTATTGTTAAGATGCCCATGGAACTGATGCCACAGGATGTTTTTTGTTTTATGCACCATTCTATGTGAATTCTACAGACGACTGTGGATAAAAATCCATGTTATTAACATAAACAGTAACATAAACACAGTGGCAGTAGTAAGAAGGATGGTTCTGGAAAACCAGAGCAAGTTGTAAAGACCGAGTGTAAGGGGATAATTAAAATCCTCATACATCAAAATTTTGGATAGGTATATGGCACTGGACCATTAATATGTGTCAGTTTTAGAAATGCAAATATGAAACATTTCCTGAACAACTCGAAACAAACAAGACTACACTTGTCTCAAAGTCTCATTATGATTCATTGGGCAAATATTTTCCCACATTTACAGACAGTTTTTTTTAAATGAGTTGGTTTTTGTACACTGGCGAAAAAGAATCACGTTTTGCACGTTTAAAGATAAGATTGGATGCAGACACGGGTACCTTTTAGGATGAAATTCTGTTTCAACAAAAGCTGCATAAATTAAAAATGATAATTTTGTACATACAAAAGGTGTGCAAACTTTTGCACATATCTTTATATCTGTTTCCTATATAGTAATTAGGTAATTAGTAATTAATTGTGCTGCATCGATTGCCAGATAGATACTCTGAATGGCAATTTTCTACTGAATAGTATCTACAGTTCTAGAGAAAAAGAACATTATCAGTTATTACTTTTTTATTCACAAAACAGAAAATTATATGAGAAAATTTTCAAGAATAATTAATAATAATAAATATTAGTTTAATAATGTAATAGATAGATAGATTGATCGATCGATCGATAGATAAAGATATATATTCAGTATAAATTTATCTGCACAGTACTGAAAGTAATATCTACACATTTTGTGTATAACTTCCACTTTGTCCATGACTTTTTGTTTGTCTGCATACACACTAAGAATTTGGCCTTTTCAACACAAGTCACTTCTTTCTTTTGGATGAGAACATGGCCTTTACAGTCTCTCACTCATGAGCTAACACTCACATTTATTTTATCCAATGCATCTGGTAGAAAGAAAGAATTTGGTCCATGTACTCAGCTCGGGGTCGAGGTTCAAACTCATATAAGGCCAAAGAATTATAATTACAGCATTTATCGTAAAGCAGAACATAGTCTTCATTCAGGACTCAATGAGGACTCAAGGAGAAAAGTTCAGTTGAATAAGAGCTATATGATGTACAACATCTGTATTATTATTATTATTATTATTATTATTATTATTATTATTATTATATAATCTGTAGGTGGCAATATTATTATTATATAAAATTCTATTATTATTGCTGTCAATTTTTACAGTAAGACAGAAAGAGACAGAGTGTGTGTGTGTGTGTGTGTGGGGGGTGCGTGGGCGTGTGCCTGTGTAATACAGTATACACTCAGTACACCTCAGTACTAATGACAAAGTGGATCAGCAGTTTTTTGTAGCTTTCCCCAGAGATGTGCAGCAATCCTGACTCTAATCTCTACAGTCCCTTTTACCTCATTGCTCAGTTTCTGCTCTGATATGCATTGTCAGCTGTGACGTCATCTATAGAAAAGTGTGTAATTTACCACATGTGGACTCTAATCAAGGTTTAGAAACATCTCAGCAAAGAAAAATGTATTTGTTCACATTTATATATATTTATACACATACACATATGATGGTCATTATAAAGGCAGTTTAAATACTTCTCCTCAGTGTGGGTCCAATATTGTTTGTGAATTGATCACGTTATTTATGATTCAGCGAGACTTTATATATATTGTTTGTTTTTTTAATGCTAAAATTGTTCGTCAGAGACTTCTTTACGCTCTTGATGATAAGGACTCAAGAGGTGGAATAAAGGATGAGGATGTGTGTGTGTGTGTGTGTGTGTGTGTGTGTGTGTGTGTGTGTGTGTGCGCATTTGTGTGTTTAAATTACTGCAGCTGGGAGTCTTGAATCTTCTTACATTTTTGATTAAGTGTTCCAGCTTTCTGAGGGAGAACTGCTCAGAGGAGAGGAGAGGGAGAAGTGAGGAAAGGTTTTATTGCAGGGTTGAACAAAGAATTGGTATGTGCTTTTTGAACATCATCTTCAACATTTAATTTGCTGTTATAATAATCTCCACTCTTCTGGGGAGATGTTCCACTAGATTTTGGAGAGTGCTTGTGGTATGTGAAGATTTTAGTAAAGTCAGGTAGTGATGTAGGTGAGGAGAAAAGGCCTGGGGTGCAGTCAGCAAGAGTTCATTCCAGAAGAGTTCATTTACTAGCATTGCTCTCAGATTAGATTAGTGAAGCAAGATGACCTAAATACACCCACTAGAAGCACACATGGAATTACAGTTTACAGGAAATAGAAGAAGAATTTGAGTGTCATTAAATCACTGCTAGAATACATTCAAGACCAAATTTGCAGAGAAGTAAGAAAAATCTAAATTCCCTAAGTTGTTAGTAACTAGGGGTGTAACGGGACGTATTTGTACCGATCCGTTTCGGTACAGGGCTTTCGGTATGGTGCACATGCGTACCAAATGTTTGCTTTGTTTTACGTGTGTTAAAATCTGAGTTCCGTTTGTAGCGCGCATGTACGGAAACTCTTCCTGTCAACATTTAAACTGCAATCTAGCGATATGCATTCTTTTGTGCTTTTTCTCTCGAAAGGATAAAATACTGACAATTCCACACATCGAGGGAGTGAATAAGTGAAGGATGGAAGGAAGGAAGACATTTGTTAAAATATGTAGAAATAAGTAAAACGGTTAAGTTGATTTAAGTTATTTATTTATTATTTTATCATTTTTTTCAATTGTATATATTTATTTATTAAATATTATTAATTTATTACATTTTTTTGAATTCAAACCAAGCAGGCATTTTATTTAAAATTATTTTAAAGTGCAAACGGTTGATGTTCACAAATGTTAATAATAATAATAATAATAATAAACTGCATTAATAAAAAATTAGACTATACCGAAATTGAACCGAACTGTGACATAAAAACTGAGGTATGTACCGAACTGAGAATTGTGTGCACCATTACACCCCTATTATTAACAAAACTGACAAGTTGTGCTTTCACCTGTTGCACCTGACACCCTTTTCTGCTGAAACTACGTCATTAATAACCTTATAAGGAAAATTAATTGAAGTAAAACTGCCGGGTTTAAGATCAGATGGCGTTACATGGCACTATTGCAGACATTAACCTTTATGACAGTTTGCATGATTGTAAAGAAAAAAACCTGAAATGCTGTATGTCCTCTATTAAAAAATGTATTAATGACTCGATTTTTATCAGATGACAAAAGAGTTTTGTTTCTTTTCGATGTCCTGTTTGAAGCACGGGGATTCTGTGTGTGTGTGTGTGTGTGTGTGTGACTTTTGATTCGAAACGTGTGTTTAGAATGGAGGATTTTAGTGAACAGTGTTTATTATAGTGAACAGTGTATTTCTTTAATTATGTGATGTGCAGGAATTACTCATGTTTTGCTTTGTATTTTATCAATTTCCTTGTTAACCTTGACTTTATAAACGTCCTCCCACACACACACACACACACACACACACACACACACACATATTCTTCCTAAATTGGTAGTTCACACTGAACAGTCTGTTCTCATGGGAAAACCATTCAAACATGTGCTTTATCTGAAACATGTGATAATATTAGTATATTAGTTCATGGTACCTCACAGTACACTCGAATTAAAGAGAAAGCAATTTCAATGTAATTGCAAAAGAATTTTCCAGAAATTCTTTGTTTGGACCATGAGTGCCATAGAATTAGTTGTAAGGAACGACAAATTAGTTCTGAGAACGACAAAACGCACATAACTTATTACTAACTTACATAAATGCATTCCAAGGTTGCTGAAATGTATCTGGATTAACTCGCTATTAACCAAATGAAATGAGAATCGATTGGGGTTCCTCTGCTGCTTGACACATCGCAATTCCAACAAAACCAAAAGTGTGGGCTGTGTTATTTTTTCGCCCACATCAGATTACCCTTTACATGGAAAAGACATCACCGTTAGTTTAACCAGTAGTGCTTTCACTTGAAAATGAACTTTATCATAAAAGAAGATCACGATTACAAAATTCACTGAGCATCAGATAAAAAAAATAAAAAGTTCCAAGACGGTGAGATCGGCTGCTGTCACGTCTGATCCGACTGCACTTTGTGTATTTGTGTTTATTTTCTGACCTGCAGGACATCTACAGCAAGCAGTGCCTGATTGGTGGGCCTTGGTGGACGCTGGGGTCTGGGGTCACACTCAGGGCTTCGGTTGTGATACTTTTGAGGGACGATGTTTTATGATGGATCTGAGTTTTTGTGTGAAATTCCAGCTCATCCTGAAATACCGATTTATTACCGTTAATCACAGTTTTAAGACTGTCAGGTCGACATGCAGACGCTCACGAACGACAAGTTTTAAAGCACTTTTTCTGCCCTGTTTTCTGTTTACATTTTTACTCAAAAGCGTATCATCTAAACAGAACTGTAGAAGAGATTAAAAACAGATTATTCCTTCAGGAATGCTTCAAGTGCTTGTTCTTGAGTATTAAAAATGTATACACTGTAACAGGTTTTTCTGAGACCAAAAGCCATCAGAGTTCTTTGATTATAGCCATTATCCTGTTAGCTTGCTAGAATTAATATTGTTTTATTTGCACCTGCCCATAATATAAAATTTTTTTAATAATATTTATAATTTGAAATAATTCGAACAAATTGTAGATAGTTTTACTTCCTGAAATATAAAGAATCCAGCAGGATAATGACCCTGCCCAGGCGGTTACTAAGGATGAATTACTGAACGCTGTGAACGCATCAAGCAGCTCAACAAAATTTATTATACTTTTTTTTTAATCATGTGTCTCTGACGAGTTTGGAATCTGCCTGCTGACTCACATCTGAAGGAAGTAAAAGTTCGCATGAATTTTTTTTTTTTTTTTGGTTGTTGCATTCCAGGGGAAACATCTCAATTAAGATAGAATCAAAAGAACCTTCCGGCCAAGTTTTCTAAAAATAAAAAATCATATCTGTTAAGAGACACAAACACACACTTTATTCACACGTGGAATCCGAACAGATTTAATAGGAAATCTGTTTGTATAGAATCTGTTGGAAAAATCTTGTGAGATGAAACCAGTGTCACTATGCCGTGTTATTGAGCAATGAAATGAGAAGAATGAGAAGAGTGCATCCTCTCCTGCTCTCTCTCTCTCTCTCTCTCTCTCTCTCTCTCTCTCTCTCTCTCTCTCATTCTCTCCTTCTTAATTTCTCTCAATCTTTCTTTCTCCCCTCTTTCAGTGATGCCAAGAATTCATTGAAATGAAGTAATAATGTAATAAAAGGAAGTGACTTTGGGAAGTGAATGTAAAGCTCTGCCCACAACCACACACACACACACACACACACACACTTTACATTCACTGCATAATCTTTTTCATATTTTATAATTTTACTAAATAACACCAGGCTCGAGTTTATTCACACTGCTTGTCTGATTTTAGTGATTCATTTGAATACTTGATTTATTTATTACTATAAACACTGTTTATACACTGTTTATACACTATTGACTAATACATTGTGTAACGCAAACAGAGAATGGCAAAAATACAAGAAATACGAAATTTCCAGAGAATCTCCCAATCTTCTCTTCAACAAATAGATATTTTGTGTGATAATGAACTTTAAATAGGCCATAGTCTTTTTTTTTCACTCTCCTGGCATGCTGACAAATCTTCCCATCCTTCTACCTGCTAAACAAACGTTTTAGGTTTCTAGTAAATATTAAATGCTTTTCCACAAACATTACTGCATATGTTTTGTGTACCAGCGTTCTGGATTTTCTAGGTTGGTGAAGACTTTTCAATATTATAAGTTCGATCGTGACAACAATCACGACGACAGTGGAAATTTCCATGCAGTCTAGTGGATGTAGCTTCCACATGCCTACAAACTTGAGCATTAAATATTTCATACCACTTCCATATCATTTCCACAGTTTTTCCAAATGTTTGTGGGAACCTCACCATAAGATTTTGTCAAGATTCATTTAGCTACAGGTGTGTTAGCAAAATTCAGGTACTGATGTAGGATAAGGAAGCCTGGGGTGCAGTCCAACTCATGTGAAACGTATCTTCATGAAGCTGCACAGGGGCACTGTGATGCTCGATCAGGTTTGATCTCTTAGTTGAAGTGAAAATTTCATGCCACCTCATCCAAAGACCTTCCACACAATAGTGTGCCTCCAACCCTGTAGTCACAGTTCGATATACATAAATACATTTTCTCTGGACTGGCTCTGCAGATGAAGATGAAGTTACTGAAAATTAACGTGGACCAGAAGTGACCTATAATGACAAACAGTATGGAGTGTTAAAGTTTATTGTCTCATTATCTCTAAAATGGTGTGTGTGTGTGTGTGTGTGTGTGTGTGTGTGTGTGTGTGTGTGTGTGTGTGTGTGTTGGGGGGATTGTCTGGGTGTGTATTGTATCTGTTACTCTTTTGGCTGTGGGATTACAGGAAATGGTTCTCCACCCTCCATTAGGAAACACCTCATTTCACCCATATTATTTTTACACCCATTAGGAAATAGCTTATGTGGGTATTAAATTATTCAACGGTTTTACTTGCTTTACATTACGGCTTAATTTCGAGTGAAACCCGATTTGTCCTAAGCTTGCAATCCATTTATTTCCTTTATATGTGAAACTCACACAGGTCTGTCCCTGTAACGTGTAATAAAGTACACAACAAAAAAACGTACTATTGAGGCTGCCATGAGACTTCAGCAACATTAAAGGAGCTGCAGGAATATCTGATATGTACTGATTACTCTCTGCATGTGAAAAGTATCTTGTGTTCTTCACATGTCTGGGCGATGTGGTAGGGCGGCTAGACGGAAGTTTTTTCTCACAAAAAAAATCTCCAAGCTCAAATTAATCTCATCAAAACGTGGCTTAATGTAATGATCTGATGAGGGTTGACAATAACATATATTTAGTACAAAAAGAACATCAACCAAAGTGTTCATGGTGAAGCATGGTGATGGTTGCATCATGACCGGAGGCTGCTTTTTTTCAGCCTGGGGTTTTATCGCTGTGAAGGAGACAATCATGAAGAACTCTAAGCACCAAACAGTATTAATGAAAAGTCTTCAGGTGTCTGCTAGTGCGCTGAAGAGGAACAGGAACTACCTTTTAGGATGATGACGACCCAATACTTGAATCCACATCAACAAAACCATGATTTTGTATGAGCGAGTCTGAGTTTAGACCTGAAATGAAGTAATGATCAGTGTAGAGTGAGCTGAAGGAGAAGTGTACAGGAGAATGTCCTATGAGTTGATAAATTCAGAATAATGTAGGGAAATAACTTAATGTAAGGAAATATTTGATGCTAATACACTCCATGTTTATATGAATTATTATTTATAATTATTATTATTATCTGATTTATACCACATATATCACATTTTGCTTATTTTTACATAATTTTCTTTTATATGTTTTTCCAAAATGTGACTTTTTTCTTTCTTTTTTTACATGTTTTAGTTCTTGTTATATGAAATGTACAAATTACTGCATGTTTTTTCCTCTAAATTCTTAATTAATTTTTAGAAATTTTACCAGTATTGTGGATGACCACACACACACACACACACACACACACACACACACACACACACACACACACACAATTTTCACCTTCTTGCTATCTAAAAGAGGTATTCAGGTCCACACAGCCAGACTCTGTAACTTTCCACAAGCCATCAGACTCCTCAGTAAAAGATTGATCTTTCACTCTTTCACACAAACACACACACACACACACACACACACACACACACCATTCGCTTCACCTTCAAATAAAAAAATAAAAAAGGTGAGTGTTTTTTTTACACAGTGTTTTTATATATATATATATATATATATATATATATATATATATATATATATATATATATAAATTCCCATAATATCCTAAAGAACCATTGTGTACACTTTGGAAAAAAAAATGTTTGAATTGTCCATGATCATGTCCCTTGTGACTTCTCCTCAGCTCACATGCTTCTGCACGGTTCTACAACACGCTTCGTTGATCGTTTGCTTTCTCAGGAACTCGATATCCTTCCTGTCAGCAAACAGAAAGTGAGAGTGTGTCTCCATATCCTGCTTCTCCTGAGCACTGAGAACTCCTGAGCTACGGCCAAAGTTCACTGGATGGAATTCCCGACACACACACTCGGCAATAAAACAGCAACAGCCAAGTTTCAGCAGTGAAATTAAGTCTAGTGTGACTTTGATAAAACAATTTCCCATCAGAGGAGAATTAAAGAGAAACTGAAAATGTTTAGAGAAGCAGTAAAAAAAAGAAAAAAGAAAAGAAAAGAAAAAAGAAAGAAACTGTTACATGAGGGCTGAACCGTGGAGAAATGGGTCACTGCAGATTTCAGATTTATAACATGATGACGCCATCTCGTGGCAGTCAGGACATGCATTTCACTGCTTTGATTTTAGTTTTATGATAGTTAATGAGACAGTGAAACTCTGAACACAATAATTTTTTTTATTTAATATTATGTCTCAAATGCTCTAGAATTACATTAAAATGTTTTATCTTATTTTCTTATTTAATTTATTATAATCATGTTATATAGATCTAATATTTTTATAATTATTGATCATATTATTAATGTGAACATATTACTGTCATTTAAACAATTAATTATAAGTAACATTAACAAATTAGTTATTTATTTGTGTATTTAATAATAATAAAACAAATAAATATAGGAATGTCCAGCAAAAGTGTCTCAGGGAGAAACGTAGAGAATGCCAATGAGAAAAAAGGAAATGTCATTTACTGTATAGCGATAAAAATGGTATAAATGTTTTCGGTTGTACAGCATCTAAATGTGATCAAATCTCTCCAGTAAGATCCAGTAGATCCCAGAGCTAGTGAACCATTGAAGAACTTGCACCATTCTCCAACAGGTTCTATATTTACAGTTTGGAGTTGGGGAAATCATCCAAATGATTGACTGAATAAGTCCTGAACTGAGTTCAGACAGATCAGTCACACAGTTTTGTGTGTGTGTGTGTGTGTGTGTGTGTGTGTGTGTGTGTGTGTATATATGCATGAGTGAGTTCAGTTCAGTTCTGTGTTGAGAAGTCTGATGGCTTGAGGGAAGAAACTTTACACAGTCTGGATGTGGCAGCCCGAATGCTTCGGAACCGCTTCCCTGATAGCAGGAGAGTGAAAAGTGTGTGTTACAGGTGTGTGTGTGTGTGTGTGTGTGTGTGTGTGTGTGTGTGTGTGTGTGTGTGTGTGTTTGTGTGTGGGGTCGTCCACAATGCTGTTGGCTGCGGATGCAGCGTGTGGTGTAAATGTCCATAATAGAGGGGAGAGAGACTCCGATTATCTTCTCAGCTGTCTCACTATCCTCTGTAGGGTCTTGCGATCCGAGACGGTGCAGTTCCCAAACCAGGCAGTGATGCAGCTGCTCAAGATGCTCTCAATGGTCCCTCTGTAGAACATGGTCAGGATGGGGGGAGAGAGATGAGCTTTCCTCAGCCTTCTCAGGAAGTAGAGACGCTGCTGGGCTTTTTTGGTGATAAAGCTGGTGTTGAGTGACCAGGTGAGATTATCTGCCAAGTGAACACCAAGGAATTTGGTCTATAAGGAACACCAAGGAATTTGGTGCTCTGGACGATCTCTACTGAGGATCCGTTGATGTTCAGTGGAGAATGGTCACTCTGTGCTCTCCTGAAGTCAACAACCATCTCTTTAGTTTTGTCAATGTTCAGAGACAGGTTTATGACTCCACACCAGGCTGTTAACTGTTGCACCTCCTCTAGGTATGCTGACTCATTGTTCTTGCTGATGAGATCCACCACGGTCGTGTCATCCGCAAACTTGATGATGTGATTTGAGCTGTGCATTGCTACACAGTCGTGAGTCAGCAGAGTGAACAGCAGTGGACTGAGCACACAGCCCTGAGGTGCCCCAGTGCTCAGTGTGGTGATGCTGGAGATTATGTTTCCGATCCAGACTGACTGAGGTCTCCCAGTCAAGAAGTCCAGGATCCAGTTACAGAGAGAGGTGTTCAGGCCCAGTAGGATTAGCTTCTCAATCAAGTGCTGAGGGATGATCGTGTTGAATGCTGAGCTAAAGTCTATGAATAGCCTTTGGTGATAATAGTGTATGACTCCTTTACCTTTTGCACGTTTCTAAATACTTATATAAAATATTCCTGAATTCAGCTCCTGAGATTTTCGACCTTTCAGTGCTCCTTGATGACGTGACGTCACCCAACCCGCCTCTCTTTTCTGAGTGTATGAGTGAGGGAACTTCTCCGGGTGGTGACCAGGTTCATTCACTGTCACGTAATATAATAATTGATGTGACCGTGCAAATAAGCAGTAAATTTATTGTGCGTGAACGCCCCCTGCCATGATGCCCATGTCGTCTAAACCCACCACTGCCAAGCAGCAATCAAAACAACAAGGCGCGCGCTCGACTCTGATTGGTGGCTTGCTGCTTGATCGACCAGTTATGTTTTTATCTGCTCATAAATAAAAGGAACGACTGATTTTGCGGAATGTATTTAATGTAGTGAAAGTTAAAGTGAAAGTCTCCCCAAATAGAAATACTTCAACATACAAAAATACAAACACGTGTGCTCACGTATCGAATTGAGCTAAACAAGATGCTCTATGATCAGACATTTCTTAGTGATTTCTCATATTGCATATGTGTGTGAAACTTAAGAAGGTTGCCTGTGCTGTTAGCTGTGTAGGACTGCCTTCACTTCTGTTGTTCTTTATGGCATGCATGGTGAGCTGTTTTGCATGTTCCTTGAAGTTCTGCAAGATATTAGCTCACGGTACTCATCTATAATATTCAGCATTATAAACTTAAAAAAACAAATGAAAAAACTTTTTATGCTCAAACTAATTTAGGCCATAAATTTATCCTTATTTGAATCTTTTCCTAAGCCTGGTTGAAGAGCTGCTAATGGAGATCAGGTCAGCTGTATAAATAAATAAATAAATGAATAAAGAGATAGATAAATAAATAGTTGTTACACTTGGCACAGCTGATGAGGTCTGAAGTCACATAATGTCCTGATTCATTTGACATTGCAGTAAATTGGGCCCTCGTGTGGCCATGAGGAGCAACTGCACACCCTTTAATAATGTTCATTCCTCTCTTTAAAACAAATAATATAGAAAACATATTGAACTAAATACAGTTCAATAATTACTGCAAACTAAGCTGCTCAAGGACATGCCGTTTACGTGTTTCTGTCACTTTCAGCATGTTACAGTATTTTACAGGACTTCCACATCTAATATAAATGTTAAATCATTCTCATGCGTCATCTGTTTTTTAATTTTTTATTATTTATTCTCTCCTTTGTTTAAATAGGAGATATAGGAGAGATTCTATTTTCCACAGAAGCTGGTAAATAAGCTTTATAACGATTATTATTATTTTTTTTAATCTGTTTACTAATATGGAAAGATGGATCACTTAATTTATCCGAGAGGGAAGTATACAAATATAAATCAATATATAAAAATAAATTAATTATACTTAATCATTACAAATTAAAAAGCATGAACAAACAACATACAGGGGAACAGTAAAGTAGAAATATTTTGTGGAATTTTTTATATGCATTCGAACAAAGTTCTTGTCTGAAACGATTTTTCTCTCTTTTTTTATGTAAAATATGTTTTACACCGATTTATTTTAACTATTAATAGTTTATAAATAGTTAAAATAGAAAATAAACCTATTAAAGATTCACAGAATTACAATGATAGACAGGGAGGATAAATTAATAAGTAAATATTTATTTTTATATATAAAATTGTATATAATATATATATTTTTTCACATTTATTTTGCCTTTTTACGTATTTTTAATTAATTAATTAATTAATTGGACTATTAAATAAGTACAGCATTTAACACTGGATGGACAAATGTATGTGTACACCTTACTATAATCTCCACTTTTCTGGGAAGATGATTTTGGAGTGTGTTTGTGGAGATTTTGTGGGATTCATTCATCCACAAGTGTGTTAATAAAGTCAGATAGTGAGGTGAGAAGGTGAGGAGGCCTGGGGTGCAGTCAGCATTCACATTCATCAAGTTTAATAGGGTTGAGATCTATAGCAGGAGATCTTTTAATCCAGCCCATGGAAAGCAGATCTTCATGAAGCTGGCTTTGTGCACAGGAGCATCGTCATACTGGAACAGGTTTTGGGTCTCCTAGTTGAAGTGAAGGGAAAATGTAATTATAAAGACGTCCTATACAGTTGTAGTGATGTGACGAACATTTTAAACGATGTGTTAAAAATAAATACAGCACAGCGTGCAGATTTTCTTCCAGGAGGCGTTTTGTGTTCGCTGAGGTTATAAAGTTATCCGGCACTTTCCACCGTGTGACATTTATCATCAGGTTTAACTGTAACACTCAGAATGCCTGACCTTTTCACAGCCAGACGGACAGAAGAAGCCATACATTAATCATTCATCAGCACCTCGTGCTGCATTCCTCCACCCCCCTCATTACTTCAGATGAATATTAAACTGAATTTTATTCATTTATTTATTTTCTTCTTCTTTTGCATGATCGAACACTCTAATAGTATTGAATTGGATATAAGGATCACTCTCATCACTCTCAGCTGCTAATCGATTGTAGATTTTATTCATTTTATTTTCTCAGGCTGTTCTTTAGAAAATTCTACTATTTAACTGTATAATAAAGAAACAGTGATATGTAGTGTCATGCTGTTATAGGAACATAATCCATGTCTCAGTGCTCAGTAAAAATGCAGAGTCTCTCCGGTTATTTGTCTTCTAAAAGCACATCTCCTTCAGAATCGCTTCAAAATCGTAATCTAATATTTTTTGTTATAATTTTTTAACCTTTAATAGTTGCATTTAACATTCCCGGTACCTATGATTTTAGGATCTTCTCAAAGGACAATACTATAGAAATGAAACTTGGATTTATTTTAGAGTATCAACTGCTGTTTGGACCAGTTTCTGAAGGGAGGGCATCATGTTCTGCTTCAGAATGTCACAGTACATGTTGGAATTCATGCTCCTCAGCTCCTCAGTACCAGCAGCACTCATGCAGCCTCAGATCATGATGTTGCCACCACCATGCTTAACTGTAGGCAAGACACAATTTTCTTGGTTCTCCTCACCAGGGCGTCACCACACATGCTGGACATCATCTGAGCCAAACATGTTTATCTTAGTCTCATCAGACCACAGGACATGGTTCCAGTAATTCATGCTTTTGGACAGGTTGTTCTTCAGCAGTTTGCGGGTTTTCTTGTGAGCAGCTTCAGAAAAGGCTCATTCTGGAACAACGGCCATGCAAATGACTTCAGCTTCTGCAGCTGACGCACAGCACGAGCACTTAACTTCTTCGATGGACCCTTGTGAGGTCTGTTCCGTGTGAAACCCGTCTCGGAAAACCTCTGCATGACCGCTGTACTGTAACTCAGTCTCAGGGTGATACTGATCTTCTTACAGCCTCAGCATCTTTGTGGAGAGCAACAATTCTAATTCCCACATCCTCAGAGATTATATGTATGAGAGAATTGAACTAAAAGCACAGAATTTTATCTGCTCTAATACAAGATACACAAATTTGTATGGTTCTGTCAAGCAGACAAAAACATGAACATGATGAATAGGACGTGTGGCTTTACAGATGTTATCACTGAGGGTGTACTCACTTTTGTGGATAGTTGTTTATAGAATAATGGCTGTATGTTAAGTTATTTTTAGAGGACAGTAAACCAGTACTGATATACAAACTGCACACTGACTATTCTCAAATAAATCCAAGTTTAATTTCTATAGTATGATCCCACAGTGTTTCTGGTTTTTATTTATTTATTTATTTATTTATTTATTTATTTATTTATTTATTTATTTATTTATTTATTTATAATTAAACTTGAAAACATACACAACAATGGCAGGTGTATAAACAATGAGCTAGAGTTAGCACAGTGTCACTGCGGCTATGCACACTGTACCGAAAATAAGATTTGTTTCGCTCTTGTGCAAAATCGCTGCCACTTTCTGGTTGTGCCAACATGAGATATGGGTTCTGTCGCATTTTATGTCCAGCTTCAAGAATTTCTCTTAAAAGCAGAAAATCCTGACAATTCTGCATATCGTGAAGGTGAATGATTGAAGGATGGAAGGAATGAAGACGTGTTAAAGTCTGCTGGAATAAGCAGAAGAGTTAAGTAGAACATATCTTTAGAAAACTAATTATTAAATGTAAAAAAACACACATTTATACACATCCGTATTACCCACACGGAGTCTAACAAAAATTAATTTACCAATTATTACATTTTATTTAATCAATGTATTATTTGCCAATTTAATCTATTACTCAATTTACTCAATATAATATTTTATTTGTATAAAATATTATAAAATATTATTTTATATATTATTTAACCAGGCAGGATTTTTTTTTTATTGTTTTCAAAATGTAAACTGTTTACAAATGTTAATAATAAACAGTGTTTATATAAAAAAAAAAAAGACAAGTAATTTTATATTTTGCATCTCTTCCCCCTAACCGTATGAAATTGAACCACGAGTGTATGAAGGACCTGTGTGTATGAATCCTCCAGTGGGCCCGGTTCGGATGGACGGTGACGGTTCAGTTGGAACGCCGTGTCCGTGTCTCTTCGTGAACACTCCGGGGAGGATGGAGAGACTCTGGGGAGTGAAATTGAGCTCCACTAACACTCCACTCCTCCACCTCCTGCATGACAGTGATGAATCGGGTCCGGACAGGACAGTGTCATGCCATCTTTTCTAATCTCACCTCAGTCTTCTCCCTTTTATATTCACGCAGATACACTCATGCACACGTGCCATCGTGTCTCATTACTTTCTCCTTCTGTCACTTGGCTTCAGAGGTCTTACAGTTTCATTAGTAATTTTTTATATCTCTATTAAAAAAAACTTCATTTTGCAACATAATAAGCGTTCAGTACGCATGTTACAGCGTTCTCGAATGCTTGAATCTGATTGGCTAGAATATAACGTTTATTCTCCATGTTACGTAAGTGATGACTTGAGACAAACTTGATTTGATAAAAATTCGACAAAAATGAAGGTATGACAAGTATGACGTCATTCTTTAATTTAAAAATCTCTTGTCAGATTTTCTTTTTTTTTTTATGATCACCACATTTCGAGTATAAGTGCTCCACTGATTCTACAACAAAATGTGTTCCTATCTTTAATTATTTATATGTATTTTTTGGTAATTGATAAATAAGGGCCATTATTATGTCCTAAACGGTTTACTGGGTTCTAAAAGCTTATTAAAGTATAGTCATTTGTAGAGATTATTAATAATTGGATAATAAAAAAACAAACAAACAAATGTTTAATGGTTGATGTGGTGATGTTTTCTATAAGGAAGGAGTCTCCAGTGCCAGGGGTAAGTCTTTATGGTTTCTCTGTAAATGAATGAACTATTTATTTGTCTTATTATCATAAAGAGTAGGTGCTGTTTGTAACTGCTGTAATGCAAGCGATAATTGGGAACGCTCTTTCATGAACAGCATTAAATGCACCTTCAAATGGACAAAACAAACATCGTGATCATTCTGTTCTATTCAACACTTCAAACTCTCGCACTTCCTGCACCAACGTGAGTCACAGGAAGTGGGGGATTAGTGTTTTTGCCGTTTGCTCGTTAACAGCTGGATGAATAATGATCCAGCTGCTAAAAGAGCAAAAGCAGCGTGAGGGCTCTTCATCATCAAACCTAGGGCTCTTCAGCCTGCAGAAATGATAAGCGGCAGCGAACAGGCCTCTCCTCGGGTGGTAATTGGGCTGCGAAGTCCGGTGACCTCAAGATAAGTGTAACGAGGAAAAGCAGGAAGTGACGTTTACAAGGGAACCGAAACAGAAAACCCAAACAATTAAATAGACAAAGCAGGATTTTTTTTTTTGGTTAAAATTATAACTCATTTCTCCTTTCTGGAAAAGAAAAATCATGTTTAATTCAAAATAACTTCTGATCTTTCGATCTCTCAAATTTAGCTTCTTTCAGGTTCTGAACATTTCTATCAACAGTTTTTGACCCTTTTTTTAACCACAAGATATAATAATAATAATATATATAATAAACATAATAATACCGAGGTTAAATGCATTTCTAATAAATACACTATTTATAAATCTTATATAAAAGTTTGTGGACACTTGAGCAGATGGTAAATGCTTTTTTAACATCCCATTCCACATTTATTCCCCATTTGCTGCCATATCAACCTCCACTCTTCCGAGATGTTCCACTAGATTTTGGAGTGTGCTTGTGGAGATTCATTCAGCTACAAGGATGTTAGTAAAGTCAGGTACTGATGTAGGTGAGAAGGTGGAAAGGCCTTTCAGTCAGCATTCACATTCATCCTAAAGGTGTCCAATAGAATTGGAGCTCTATAGCAGGTGATCTAAGGTGATCCTTCACGGAGCTGGCTTTGTGCACAGGGTCATCGTCATGCTGGTACAGGTTTAAGTCTCCTAGTTCCGGAGGAGGATTTTAAGATAACGCATCCAAAGGCCTCCTATACAATTGTGAATGATCTCAAATGATTTGTGAAAAAGTAGTTTTTAAGCAATATTTTGTGTGCATTTTTTGGGTTGTTTGTGTTTCTTTGTAGGGGATTGTGACTGGACTTTACTGCACACACAGGCAAATAAATTCAGTCCACAGTATAATTCTGAATAGAGCATCTCTAAAAACGATCAAAAGAAAATAATCGAAAGAAATCGAGAGTTGTTGCGTGAGAGCAGGTGCACTGCCAGGGTAAAAACGTCCTCGCTTTGATCGAGAGCTTCTTCAGAAGCGCAGCGTCGCATCGTGCTGAAACAGAGCCATGGGTTCAGGCCAGCGCCTCGAAACATTACAATATTATTTCTGGGCAGATTGAGTAATAATTCATATTTATTGCTGTTTAATACACCATTTTTTCTTATTTATCTGTCACAGAGCACAAAAATACATAAATCAGAGATACGTGGATGCAGACTGTAACTATATGTAATTACCACAGCGTCTGGCTGAGCTGCTAATAAATGCAATTATCATGAAGCATATTGTTCATATTAGGTCACACTTCATGGTGTGGCAGATTTTTATGATTTTCACACAGAGTCTGAGTCTCAGATTCTTTTCACTGACATTCCCGGTGTTATGGAGCCATCACAAGGCGTTTTTAGCCTCAATTTTATTCAGTTTTATGATAACTTGTCTGAGAATGGAAACACATATTGTATAGAATATGGGCAACTCCACCAAGCAATGTGTGTACAATAGTGAACAGAGACAAAACACTACACAACAGTCTACACAGCACTGAGGAACCATGGGATTGTGTTGTGAATTGTGAGGTTTCTGGATAGAAACCATGAGGCAGCTGGTGACATTAAACAGATATGAAACCACAACAGGGTCTGACTACTCCGTCTGTCTGTCTGTCTGTCTGTCTGTCTGTCTGTCTGTCTGTCCGTCCGTCAAATCCGTCCGTCTGTCTGTCTTTTTTTTTCATTTCAGATTCTTTATTGGCATGACAAAAATACATTTCATATTTCCAAACCATTTAGAACAACACAGAGAATTTAGAACATCTGAGCATTTAGCAATGTATAGAAATAAAAAAAAAAATACTATTAGAAATAATTTAAAAAAATCTTGTCACTATATTTGCACATTTGGCTTCTTCACCAAGAGAGAAGCAAAGTTTTTCGGTTGCACTGTCTCTATGACTCCTCTCTGTCTGTCTGTCTGTCTGTCTCTCTCTGACTCCTCTCTGTCTCTCTGTCTCTCTCTGACACCTCTTTGTCTCTCTCCAACTCCTCTCTGTCTGTCTGTCTATCTCTGACTCCTCCCTGTCTGCCTGTCTCTCTCTGACTCCTCTCTGTCTCTCTGACTCCTCCCTGTCTGCCTGTGTCTCTCTGACTCCTCTCTGTCTGTCTCTCTCTGACTTCTCTCTGTCTGTCTCTCTGACTCCTGTCTGTCTGTCTCCCTCTGACTCCTGTCTGTCTGACCGTCTTTCTGTCTGTCTCGTTTGACTCCTTTCTATCTACCTCTCTCTATCTGTCTGCCTCTGTCTGTCTTTCTCTCTCTCTCTTTCTCTCTCTGTTCGTCTGTCTGTCTCTTTCTCTTTTTCTGCCTGTCGGTCTCTCTCTGATGCCGCACTGTCAATCTGTTAATATGTCTGTCTCTAATTGACCTCTCTCTGACTGTTTGTCTCACTTTACATCTGTTTGTTTCTCTCTTTCTTTGTCTGTCTGTCTGTTTGTCTCCCAGTCTTTTTGCTGTTTTTTTCCACCTTTTATTCACTGCCTTTCTCTCTGTCTCTCATTCTTTCTTCCTTTTTCTCTCTCTCGCTTTCTCTCTATTTCTCTCTATTTCTCTCTCTCTCTCTCTCTCTCTCTCTCTCTGGATTTCAAAGGTCATTTTATGCAATTAACCTCTGCTCTGGAAGAAAATTTAGCCGGCCGTGTGATGGAAATGCTCCTCATGGTGAAGGTTCCGTATGCCTCGTCCCGAAGCTCACGTTCTCATTCACCTCGATCGTTTCTGTAATATTCTTCAGCACGTCCGCACAGGAAACACAGGAAAAGCACATAGAGATGGAGATTCTTTTCAGGTTCACTAATAAAAAATAAAAGTGAATTTATAAGGAATGTTTGTGTGTGAATCAAGTCATCAGAGTTCACACGATGAAAATTTCTGGGTTGTGGCTTTTTTATTAGGTTTATTATGAGGAAGATGAGCCGAAGACGTGTTCTCACTGCCTTTGGTGAAGCAAGTTCAAATATCTTGTGTGGTTATACACAGTAGTGTCCTGAACCTCAGCTGCTGTAGAAGAGTTCTTTAAAAGCTAAATTGAAAGGCGGTTAAATAGAAAGGTGGATGTAGAGAAAAGAAAATAGTTCTTTCTAAGAAATGCAAAGAAATAATTTCGTGCTTTTTTCATAGTGAAAAAATAATAAATAAATCACTTAAAAAGGAAAAGGACTAAAAAAATTAATAGAAAAATATTGTAAAAGTAAATACTAAAATAAAATAAAAACTACAGCTAAAAACATCAAACACCTGAACTACTGAATTAACATTCAGAAACGTTTCAGGTATATAAAAAATATAAAATATATAAAAATATTAAAAAAAAACCGCACTACTGCTGTGATAACCTGACCCACAACTGCATTTACACTGGGCTTATGATGATGATGATGATTATGTTGATGATGATGATGATGATGATGATGATTGGTAAAAGATTGTCTCTTCATCTCTTTCTTTTATTTAATTTTTTTGCCTGCTCTCTCTGTCTCTGCATCTTTTTCTTTTTGTCTTTCTTTCTTTCTGTCTTTTGTTTCTGTTTTGTTTCTCTCTCTCAGATTTCCAAAATCCCTTTCAAATGGGCATGACAAATACCTCAGTGTATATTTATATTAAGTACAAAAGGCAGAAAAAAGGAAAAGAATGCAGGAGAAATAAAAAAAGACAAAATAAAAGCAAATAAAATACTAATATCTAAAAATATTTCTGTATTATTAATATAATAATAATGTACTAATATATTTCTTTATTTCTCTCTCTCTCTCTCTCTCTCTCTCTCTCTCTCTCTCTCTCTCTCTCTCCCCTCTCTTTGTGATGTAAATGTTGTGATACTTTGGGGAAACTGGCACGTGTGAGATCCTCAGTAACAGAACACGCAGTGCCGCGTCATTCCACCAGGTGGCACTGTTGCACAAGGTAAATCACTTTTTTTAGTGCTCCCTGTGCGAGTCCCATCTTCCAACCACAGCTGGATGTTTTACATTTCCAATGCCACAACACATGTACACATGGTTTAAAGCACAAATCGGATCTGACCGGGTGCACCGCCGAATTTATTCCGTCTCTTCAAACATGGTGTTCACGAGTCTTTCTGCATGCTTACGTTCCCTGTTTATATGTGGATTTTTCACATTAGAGCACCGATTTGTAAACCATGTGTAGATGTAGCACAATTACTGTAAATGAGGGTCACTGAAATTCAACGTGTTTTCGACTCTGCTCTCTCCCCCTGTCTCTCGGGCAGACTCCATATAATTTCTCAAAATAATCAGTTTCGGATTGATGAATCCAGACAACGGAGATTCTACAGCAATGTGTGTAACAGAACTCGACTGTAAACACACACAAGCTTTTCAATCGTCATGTCCTTCAACATTTAGTGAAAACTACCATAAAACTTTTAGCATCTAATTTTGCAGTTAGACACGAATATATTACCATATTAAACCCTTGACATGTCTATAATTCCAATGTTTAACATGGCCAAAGCTCTCCAGGCCTTCCAATAATATACTGCAGCCATTCTGTTCGCCGCCACTTAAGTGTTTGTGTTCATAAGAAAAAAAAAAATCGCTCTCGTCTGCTGGATTTTTGTTTTCAACCGCACGCATTATGATAATTGGTTGCTTTTTAAAGAGAAACTCGATCCAGTGCGTGTAGATAATTACACAGAACTTGGTTTCCAAGAAGAAGAATTTCCTCTCTCTTGTTCTCTCTCTCTCTCTCTTTTTCTCTCTGAACTTTTTAAGATCCTCCATTTTTGCACATACCCACACACGCTGAAACAGAAAAGCGAAAAATAGAGCAAGAAACACAGAAAAAGAGCGAGCAGACCGTCTACGCATCATTTCAAATCTAAAATGTGATAATGAAAGACAGGGGGAAAAAACCAACAACAATAAGGCTATAAAAGTTAACCTCAGACAGAGTAGAGCCTGACTTTAACACATCATAACATTGTTTATTGGCCTACATCGTTTAGCTTGTTTGGATAGCTAGCAGTCTCGGGTAACCGCCGCTAATTAGTTCCCATAAAGCTGCGCTGGTGCAAACAGCCCACGGAAGCCGAGCCTTAAATTAACACTCACAGTGTGCTGAAAAGGACATAAATTACATTTTAATTGCTCCGTCTAATTCCAGGAGATGCATGTTTGCTGAGATCAAACCTATCATAATTAAAAATGTTCCATTTCATTTCTTTTCTGTTTTTCTGCACCCCCACATCCCCCGTCCCCACCCTCCTGCTCATGCAGAGTTAATGAGAAAAGCTCAAATATTCCTCGTATGAAGAAGACCGCTCTTTGCCACACTTTGATTAAGGTATGATTAAACCAGTTTATGGAAATTATTGCATACATAAATAAATAAATACTCTCACCAATCAATTCAGATGAAGAATGAGATTGGCGTTTGGGGTAATGTGAGTTACTGGGCTGACATGACATGAAGTTTTTATTTGCACAGGAATTACTGAACTAGTGTCTAGTTTGACATCAAGCTTCTTAAATATAGATTCTGCATTCACTGAATCTGGGGCCTGACAGAGAACTTGGGAGAACATCATATTACTCAAGTGGGCCTAAACCAAAACCTTGAAGAACACCATGTTGTTCATCAAGTGGGCTTAATACCAAACTATGTATAACACCATATTTTTTACTTTAGGGACCTGGAAACAGAACCTTGAGGGCCACTCTTGTTCTTTTAGGGAGCATAAACAAGAACTTTGAAGGCGACACCTGCTTTTTTTTAGTGGGCCTAAAGCAGAACCTTGTAGAACATCGTATTTCATTTTCTAGAGGGCTTAAACTAGAACCTTGAAGGACACTATATTTCTCCTTTAGAGACCTGAAAAAAAAACTGTATACTTTTAGGAGCTTAAATTAGTTTGTAGGAAAACTAAGGTGAAACATTAGATTTGTTTAGTAAATCTCTCTAAGCCATCTGTGTTTTCAGTTTTGTCTTTTAACATCATGATCATAAATGCTGCGCTCAAAGAACTATCCGTAAAGTAAAGGACATTCATTTATATGGGGACACTTTTATCTAAAAGACCCTACAGCTAATACAGAATCCAGTGGAAGCTTATAGCTGAGCACTTAATGGTTTTCTTCTGGGATTTGAACTCAAAACCTTTTGGTTGCTGGTGCGGAACCGTAATCTCTGAACTTCGATGCCCCAAGACAAGACAATATGTATTTGAAACGAAAGCGTTTACTGTAAAATATGAAATTGGCCGTAATCAAACATCTGTGGTGAATTTACAAAAAAAAAAAAAGGATAAACAATCCACCACCGCCAAGAAGACTTGCTACAGTAACATGGTCTTGAAGGTAACAAGGCATCGTTGGAGGAAAACAGGCCTGGGGTTGGAAACTCTGATAAACAGATGAAGCGTTCCAGAAATGTTGAATATCTTAGCTGAAATAGGCAATTATAGAGTTCAGGCCTCGCGCAGCCTCAAGCCACAGCCAACCACAGGGAGCAGGCTGGAGCCATTTCATGTCTGAATTCACAAGGAGGTTCTTGGCCAAGCCTCAAGTCTGTAAACCCTGTATTCATTGCACTAGCTCATGCAGATACACATGTTCAGCAAGATGTAGACACACACATGCTTGAGCAGGGCAAATAAGCAAGTGCATATAGATAACAAACCACGTAACGTTTCGATACTTAGTACAATCCTTTCCTTTTTCTGCTCGTTCTTTTTCATCCTTTACTTCTTATTCTTCTTTCACTACTACTTCTACTGATGATAAGCTTTAAAAGTAAATAGTATCTGTTTGGCCTCTGTAGCATCTCAAGACTAGCGGACGACAATTATTCAGCACTGATAGTTGATTGCTGAAACAAAATCCATACGGATAGTTTTTCCGAGTCTCTGGAACGTCTGAGAAGGTCCTCAAAAAAGTTCCCCTACAGTACGAGAGTGGCTTCTAGAGAAGAATCACTGACGCAATGTGCTATTTCTTAATATTTAATTTTTTTTCAATTCATTTTGGATGTAATTGTTAAAACATTTTTTTGTGATACTTGTTTTAGTGATGCAGGTTTTTTCTTTTTCTTGATATTAAATGATATAATTAATATATTCATATTTATTTCATGATTCAGTATTGTTTGTTAATTTTTTTAAATTCATTTCAGTACTATTTTACATGGTGTTTTTTTTTTTTTTTTTTTTTAATGTGGAATCCTTTTTAAAAACTCTTGGTTGACCTGTAATCAAGACAGAATAAACATTGGGTTACTTACAAAAACATTTAACCAATTAAATTTAGCTCCGCCTCGTTCACTGGGATTCAAGCTTTTTGCACAGTTTTGAGGGCGTGGCTTTATAAGGTAACAGTGCAGGAAGAGTGTAGCTAGTGCTAACTTTTTTATTTTTGTTTGTATTTTTTTTTTTTAAATGCACTACAAAAGCGACTACAAATTTTTTGTTTTGAATCAAACGGGTCATGTGACTAAAACCACCATTGCTTTTGAATGGCATCATTTTCTCGGTCCACACTACAACGATAAAAAGCCGCCATTTTTAAATCCTTTCTTTGAAGAACATTAAGATCTGTTTTTACGGTGTGGACGGAAGAACTAAAACAAAAAGAAATACGATTGTGATTTGCCATGGACAACGCCTGGACTTGTATGATCATTTGATGATCAGTTTGATCTGCATGGTCTCTCATTTATATATATCTTATATGTTAATCGTCAACCACATCGGTGACCATCTGTAGGAGTTTGAGTGTCGGAATATTGGAATATTCACGTTGAGAAAACACGAGCGAAGTAAGAGTCAAGAGATGCAATAAAAATGAAGCAGTGAAAGAAAGAGCGAGAAAGAGGGAGAGATTAAGAGAGGGGCTCAGCTGTGAGCAATGCCTGCCCAGATGACAGTAAATTGAAGAAAGCACAATATGAGCAGGTTTGAAAGCTCTTGAGTGACTTGCAGAGACGGGACGAGGTGTGTGTGTGCTCGGGAGCCTGCATGCTTCCCTTCTCCTCCTCAGCATCAGACTGTAACCACTGACAGATCGCTGATTAGACTCGGACATTAGTCAAGAAATCATCAGCACAACCGTGACTCTGATCGCATTCGAACCTGTTTGCAAACCGAGCCATATATCTATAAAATAATTCAGGGTTAAACAGCTTTAACAGTTAATTAATGCACATTCCATTAATAGAGCGGGTTTGAAATTCAGGAAGCGGAAAAAATTCAGCTTCAGCGCTTGTGTTTAGCTAATTCCCTCCTGACAGCGCTGCCGAGGAACTCGCAGAAGATTACGGTTTTCTCTTTAATTATGGCAGCTCATTTGCATATCTTTATAAATCGTGATGTATGGTAATGCGCACGTTCTGTAGCGTCTCGCGACTCGGATGCGTCGTTTGCCCTGAAAATGTCAGCAAATATTAGTTTTTCTGTCGTAGCTCTAGGTTTAAAAAAAAAAGGAGAAAAAAAAGGATTTATTGTCATCTTTTACATTTTCAGTATCGGGAATCAGGCGGTGCTCATTTTTTTAGATGATCCCAGATATTATAAATACACTCAATGGAATATATAGATTGCTATGTGCTTTGTGAACATCCCATTCCACATATAGTCCCAATTTGCTGTTATAATAACCTCCATTCTTCTGGGAAGATGTTTGACAAGATTTTGGAGGGTTCTTGTGAGGATTTGTGCTCATTTAGACACAAGGGTGTGAGTAAAGTCAGGTACTGATGTAGGTAAGAAGGTGAGGAGGCCTGGAGTGCAGTCAGCCTTCACATTCAACCCAATGATCTTAACTGAGCTGGCTTTGTGCACAGGAGCATTGTCATGCTGGAACAGGTTTGGGTTTCCTCATTCAAGTAAAGGGAAAATGTAGACATATTTAATTCTATGCTTATTGTATGGAAAGGAATCAAATATGGGTGGAAAAGTCGGGTGTCTCAACACTTTCATCAATCTAGCAAGGGTCCCAAACGACCGGACTGTGGATCGGTACCTGGCCATGGATCATTTGGTACTAGGCCACATAGAAAGAACAAAAAATGTTTAACTTATTATTTTATTTCCATTTTATTGACTTTTGTGGTCTGTAAAGTGTTTTATTAAAAAAACCAAAACTTTCACCTATGCCAAGTTTCTGCACTTGTTTCAGTCGCAAATGTTTTTGAAACTGGTCTGTGGTGCAAGAATAATTGGAAACCAGTTGCCATAGAGTGTATTAAAACGGATGTTCTGAAATGTTTGGAAGTACAAATGAAATCACACACTGTTAATAAAAATTAAACTCACAGAAAGGCTTTTTTTATAAGGTAAAAATTGGTTACTCTTTGAAGAACTCTTGAAGAACTTTGTTTCCTCCTTTATGTATGTTTGTTGTAGTTTCCTTCTAATTAATACAAGTGTGGCACTAATTCCAAATTGCTCAATCATTTTCCGTCAGAAGATTAAAATTTGGCTCTTAATTGGTTCTTTGTGGGTTTTTAGAATGATTATGGGTTCTCTTCTGAGGTTTTATCTGCACAAGGTTCGTGCACAAGTGCAAATGACATTTAAGGAACATATTGACAGAAGGAGTGAATCCAAACCAAAAATCAACAACTTCAATGCTACATGTGATGTTTTTAACCTTCACAAAATGTGGCCAAAGTAAGTTACTTCTTGTACTTAATAGCATTATAAAATTTATTTTTAAAAAGTATTAAAAACTATAGAAATTTTCCATAATGGGGTGTAGGTGTGTGTGTGTGTGTGTGTGTGTGTGTGTGTGTGTGTGTGTGTGTGTGTGTGTGTGTGTGTGTGTGGTAAAATTCTAACTCTAAAGAGTTTGTAAAAAAAAACATGCATCTACACTAATCTATACACATTTGTAAATATAAATTGTAAAAATAAATAAATAAATAAATATATACATTTTTGTGTTCTGTCTACAGCACAAGTTTGTCCAAGAGGTACTGTGTTACAACAGAAATTAATTAGAATGATATGATTTGTGATTTGTGATTTGCAGTTGCACTACTGTCTGACCAATTAATGGAGAATTCTAATGTGGGATAAATGGGATTTACTTGAATGGTTTTTACTCTTATTAGATTTTCCACATTTTCAAAGTGTCAATTTATGTATAGTGTTTTTTTCCCACTAATTTTCGATTAGCAATGTGTACTTTATTATAATAATTAGCGCCATGGTTGTCAGAGTTTGATTACAATAATTACCATAAAGCATCCTACATGGCAAGTGGCACTCAGCCACATGCGCCTTTTCATTACAAAGCATCGTGAGTGAGTAAAAACCGAGTCGAGGCGAATGAAAAGAAGCGGCTCGTATATCAGCTTTCATCAGTCCTGCTCCTTTTTGTGCATGACTCCCGTCTTCAGGGTGAGTATTAGTCTCTGTCACTTTCAAAGGAAAGCAATGAATCAAACAACAACCAAAAGAAAACGCTCTTAAAGCTAAACAGGAAGCTTGAAATGTATCTGAAAACACGGCTTTGATCCTTGCATTATACTCCATATTCACGTCTTTATAAATGATATTATTCCATAAGAGGACGACGGAGTGGAAAATATCTTTAGATCAAGCGATTGCTCAGGATTGCTCTCCTCATTATGCATATCAAGTGCATCAATCTCAGCGAAGGCGCACTTCACATGGGAGATGTTTGAGAGGACATTTTAGTGCTGCCGGCCTCCATCGCACTTCCACCCATCACAATAGGGCTTTGAGATATAAAGGCAGGTCCGTACCTGACCACGGTGGGCTAAGAACCCAGATTTCATTAGCAGGAGCCTAGGAGAAGGGCCGTGCACACGCTAGAGCACGTGATTTTGCACTCCAGTGCACTCTCTGTAATTTTGTTTTGTTTTGAGTTTTTTGTTCTTTCCTGCTATGTTTCATGTGACCCATCTGCTGTGTTGCTGTAAGTAAATGCACCTCAGGCTTTGGAGTGGTCAGGTTTATTTTCTACATTGCTGGTAAAAAGGCCATCTTCAAAAAAATTGTTGTTAATAGAGATGGTCTGTTTGCTGATGTTTCCTCAAGTGAAGGAGAAGTGTGTTTTTTGTATATTAATTTCTACATAATGAATTTTATGGGTATGTTTTAATTTTTGTGAATGTTTCTTATCATCTTCCTAGCTAATCAGTGTGGTCGAGATGACTTCTAAATCTCTGTAGTGAACATGAGAATCCGGGCAGTGTCTGGTTAAAAAAAGAAATTTGGACCTCTGAGTCACCAGGGGGTGCTATAATAATGTAGGATTTATTACTATAAAGATCTGAAAGACGGAAGTAAGTGTTTGAAGAAAAACACATTTTGTCCACGAGCTTGTTACAAAGCAAAGCACGCGGGGAAAATGATTTTGTAGCTGAAACTCGAACATAAAAAAAACGTCTGTGTTGCTCAAAGCCAATTAGCAATCGTTGACATTTAGCCCCGCCCATAAAACTTGCAGAGAAACGAAAGAGTCGGTTAGGCGATTTTATTCTTGTGAAAACTTAACTAGGTTCAAACGAATAAACATATAATAATTCCAACATCCAGTGTATAATAATGTAACATAGTTTAGAGCTCCTGAGCTGCACACAACATAAGACCCTAAATGCTCACGGCCACACAATCCTGCAGCTCTCTAGAGGGCAGCAGACCAGCGAAGCTATCGATCGGCGTGTCAGGGGCAAAGAGCGCGTTTTCTAGCAGCCGCCGTGCCGGCCGAATCAGCGGAGACGCGAGCGTTATCTGTGGTGCAGACAGTGGCCTGAAGCGGACCTGAAAAATCCCAGCGCGCCAGAGCTATCATCGAGACAGATATGTGCACGAGAACTTCATCTGCTGAAAATGAACATTGGAACATGGAGTCATCAGCCTTGCATGCTAATCTGTTCCAGCTAGTTGTTAGCACGAAGAAATATGAATGATAACATCGTACCAAAATTTTAACACATTTTGAATCTCCATCCTGTCACACTGTGTTACTGTATGGTTAAAGAAAATCCTTCACTTTCTGTCTAATTCAAAAATGTTTTTTTTTTTTTATATCTTCTTCTTCTTTCGGCTTCTCCCATTAGGGGGCGCCACAGTGGATCATCCGTCTCCATACCCCTCTGTCCTCTACATCTGCCTCTTTCAAACCAACTACCTGCATGTCTTCTCTCACCACATCTCTCAACCTGCTCCTTGGTCTTCCTCTTTTCCTTCTTCCTGGTGGCTCCATCCTCAGCATTCTCCTACTGATATACCCCATGTCCCTTCTCTGCACATGTCCAAATCATCTCAATCTCACCTCCCTCACCTTGTCTCCAAAACGTCCTGCATGTGCTGTCCCTCTAATAAACTCATTTATAATCCTGTCCATCGTCATCACTCCCAACAAACATCTCAACATCTTCAGCTCTGCTACCTCCAGCTCCACCTCCTGTCTTTTACTCAATGCCACTGTCTCTAAACCATACAACATCTCAGGTCTCACCACATAATTTCGTTTTTAATACTTCAGTTTGAGTTGAAATACGTTTAAATGCTTTTACGGACTATAAATCACAGCGCTAACGGGATTGTAAACAATGACAAGTTAAAAAAATTATGAGAGAATGGATTCTGATCCAGATGGTCCATGTCTTGTCACCTCACAGGGTTTGAAGCTTGTTTTTATCATCATGTTTTAGGTTCTCCTAAGAGTTCATAGGCTCAAAAATATAGACTTAATGATAATCAACTGGTTCGCTGCTCCTTTTTTTAACCATAACGTACGTTTTTTATGATCTCGCTCATCAGCTGTCTAGATGAGGCTCGGTTCCTTTTTGAGTCTCAGGGCTTCTACCTCTTCTACCCCTTAACACAGTATTTATTTTATGTAAAGCTGTTTGTGAAAATAAATATAAAATACGGTCAAGAATCTAGAAGTCAGCCGAGGCGACATGACCATAATAGCATCAGTCTTTTACACTGTACACATTTCAGAGAATTCACAGCTATACCAGATTTAAGAATTTCTATTTAGATTAAAAAAACACAGTCTGAAATCTTGTCTCCAGAAAAGTTACCCAATGGGAAAAATACAGTTATAAGTGTAAATTTTTTTTATCCCTTTCATAAACATTTCATGCATGTGTAGGGATCATACTGTCAGCTTATGAACTCCATATGAAGAATGTATGAAGGATGTGTGAGGGTGAGCGAACCTGTATTACGAGCATGGATGTGGGCGCAAATGGAAAGAGTACGATTATGAGAAAATGATGGTGTAAAAGCGAGAATCGGAGGGATGGAGTCAGGGCCAAGCTCATTATCAGTCTGCAGCAAAGTCACAGTTCGGCCCTGGCCACAGTGGCACTGCTGATTATCTACACACCGAGCTGCAGGCTGGACATCACTGCTCCAAAATGACTCTCTTAATAAGCCAAGCGGCTCATCAACCCGGCCGAGGGGCTAATGGCGTCCCACTGGTGGTGTGCTTTTATCACATGTGATTTTCTTCATCTTTCTCTCTTCCTCCTCTTCCTCCTTTTCTTTTTCCTTCTATTCCGAACTTATGGATAAACAAACCCCGGACCTCATCTTGTCTCCATATCATTATAAAGCTCCTAAAACGGGTTCTCGTGAGCTGACCAACACGTGAAGTGTTAACCGAGCACGCAGGTTAATTGCGTGTGTGTGTGTGTGTGTGTGTGTGTGTGTATGTGCACACAAAATGCTTTCACACTGAGTAATGGAATATTTTTTATTTCTTAACTGAATACACATTCCTCCCCGGATACGGATGAAAAGAGTCTGAGGGAACATGAAGCCCAGGGTCGTTTTTAGGGGTCATGCAACAAATATCTGTCGCTATTCATCCACGTCGTCTCTCTGACAGGACACTGGCGATGCCACCAATTCTTAGTGTCACTGGGACGCAAGCTCAGAGTTTTGTGGGATTATAATTGGTGAGCAGATGAATGTTAATAAATAATAATAAAAACAGATGCCGCTCAGGACGTGGCAGGAATTTTCACTCTTTGGCAACATTTTAACAAACAAAGAATTCACGATCTTTTATTTCTGCTGCATATTCAGTTTATGGAAAACCACAAATAAAATGAGTATCGTGCAAAGCTTGACCCATCGCTTACTAATTTTTACGCTCCATGATATAAAAGCAATGTAGCAGGATCAAAGAGATAAAAAAAAAAAAAAAAGAAACGTTTATTGGTGGAGTGTTAATAAAAAAAAAAAAGCATAGACAATTCCTCGCAACGTTACGCTGTAAAGCAATAAACAAAATTGTCTATACATAAAGGCACGTACAATGTAATTACGCCATAATTTGGCGAACTGTTTCGACGATGATGATGATGGTGATGGTGCGCCTCTTTGGATCTGACTTCCTTTCCTACACTGCCAACCATTCCATGCTGCATAAATCTACGTCTGTGTTCTGTTTATTTGCAATTATGCACACAATTATGGCCTGTCATCACCACGGCTCCTTATCGAGACTCGAACCCCGTCGCCTCTTCACTAAACGCCACTAAAACCTCCCCGCCAGACGGCCGATTCCTTATTAAATTCATCTTTTTGCCATTTTTCCCGAGTGCCGTTTGATGATTTAGAGTAGGAAGAAGATTTAAACCAGTTTCTGTCTGCAATTAGGCAGCGTAATTAAGTTTAATTTGTACTTCCCATTAAAAAAGCGGAGGAGTTGCTGGGTGTAATTAACGCATCTCTCCGGTTTTAATCCTTCTCTCAGTAATACAGACGTATTGGTGGCCATGTTGAGGCAAACAGAACATGACAACATGCACCCGAGAGTAAAGAGGGCCGAGGTTGCGTCTCGTCTCTACACCGACGTTAATTATTTTCGCATGGTGTTTAAGAACATCAAGGCCCTCAAGCTTTCCAGATCCTTCTCTCAATCCCTGTATCGACTTCATCGTTTGTTCAAACAATGTTCTCTTCAGTTCAAACATCGTGTGATCGCAAAACCAAACAGCGGTGTTTGATTACTGTTGTTTTATTGTGTTATTAATTAAAGTGTGAATGTCATACTTTTTATCTGTTTATTGTTCGTATTTTTGTCCATTAAATTTATTGCTCCTCTCATTGATTTGATATTTTCTAGCGTTTGTGAAGTTTTTAATGTTTTTAATAGGAATTTGTTTTAGATTTTATTTAGCGCGTGTTAGCTTCGCATTGTATTTGGTTTAGCTTTTTATATATACTTTTTGATTGTTTGCAATTTGAGTTTTTATTAGCTATAATAACTTTATTTTTATATAATAGCTTTGAATTCGATTTAAAGTACAGATATTAAAACAGAAAATGTAATTTGCATGAAACCAGTGGAGGTGAACTATCTTGCTATGGCAAAATTGTTTCAGTTTTTGTTATTATCTCAGTTATTTCCCTTTCATTTGCAAGTAATTATATTTAACACAAATCTATCCACGCAAGCTTATTTGCTTGTTAGCCTGCTACGCAAGAGCAGCAAATAAACAGATTTGTTATTGAGCTAGATGGTGTAAAGGGAGGTTAAGTGTACCAGGCGGGTGAACGGGTGAGTGTTAGTCTCTCAGATCCGTGTGTAAAGCTGAGCATTGACTGAGGCGACTCCCGGAGGACCCTGGGGTCATCTGTAAGCACTGGTATACCACTTCCTGCTCTGAACCAATAACGGTTGCTGTTCAGAAACAGTAGAGGCTTTTTACAGCTCTGTTTTGTTTAATCTCCGGAAAACGCTGTCCCGCATGCCATCATCGGGAAGATACTCTGTAAATAGATCATTAATGATTCGAGTGAAACAAGCAAACCCGCGGCTCTCGTCATGGCCCACACGACCGATAGCTTTACATCGATCGGCTCCAAAGGTCAGCAGCTGCCCGGCTCACGTAATCCGGTTATCCATGCACTCTCCGTGCTCGGTTTGTTCGTGCTAACTCGAGCTCACGCACAGGATTTTTCCAAAGTCCCTCTCATTCTCTTGCTCTGCTTTGAACCCGTTCTTTGGAGAAACGCAGACCAAACATCACATCTGGACAAGATGCTGAGGCTATCAGCCGTCTCAGCATCCCTTTCTATATGTACAGTACAGAGAATCTATGAAGAAGTGGAGACACTCTCGTCTTGGTGGCAAACAACCAGGTTCTTCTAACCAATATTCAGCGTTTCTGATTCCTTATACAATCGAGTCTCTTATCTTTGTACATTCATTAAATAAAAATGGCCATAATACTTAATTTACTTCATTGACCTGAACTCTGGATATATGCATATGCATTAAATTACCAAACAATCATCTCATTTTGTCTATTGCCTTTACTGTACTATACTATACTCTATTATACCATACAGTTATATTCTGTACTCTACCATACTTTACTATACCTATACAGTTCTACACTCTACAGAACTATACTCTATAATACTGTAATCTTTTGTATATATTTGTATTGTGGTGAAAAATATTACAATGTAATGGAAAAACTTCACATGGAATGCTGGGACGGGTATGAGTGTTGGTATGGTTTATTTAAATTCCTAAAGTCCACATATTTAATCTGATGTACAAAAATCCCCCCGACATTTTGTAGGGTCTCTCAGATTTGGACTTTACAAACAGAACAAAGTAACTCCATTGGCGGAGATGACCCTGGTACAGGAAGTGAAGCACAGGAGAAGCGTTTTAGCGAGTCGGCGAACGCCACCTCTTCGGGTTCTGTTTGTGTATGCGAGTTTCGCAGCGAAAGGACAAATTCTTTCTCGCTTTACATTTCAGAACACTTTGAGTGAGTCCATTAAACAGCAGACGGCTTCTCTGATGGGCTTCAGCACAGAGTGATTCGGCCACACGCTTTTACAGCCTCATACACACGCTCTGAGGCGAGGCGGGT